>NC_043959.1:16630952-16645952 GCF_902148855.1 Sphaeramia orbicularis | reverse complement strand
AGGGTTCCACTTTGTAATTACCCAGTCACTTTGTACACAGCACGCATTATCCAGAGTCATGGTGCATTGGCAGCTGTTTCATCGTGTTTTTAATTTCCTATGTGGCCTTAATACGCCGTCGTACACAATAGATGCTCAGAGTTTTTGCCCATTTTATTCTGTTTTAAGCTTTTCTTACTAGAGGTCGACCAATATGGGTTTTTCTAAGGCTGATGCTGAGTTTTTAAAATTTAATCAGCTGATGGCCGATATCTACAGCTGATTTTTTTTTTTTTTTTTTTTAAAGCACATTGACCACAAAATACAACTGAAACACTCAGATAATTAAGATTTTTATGCAGCAAAATAAATGAAATTATCAATACATGGACACATAGTAATCTTTTAACATTTATTGAACTCTAAGTGCTGCCCATACAGGTGCCTGATCACATATCTGATAACATTTTTAATACTGATCAAATATCAGCTTTCAAAAAAAAATTAAGGCTGTTATTGAAAAAAATCTATATATCATTTAGCAGTAAACTGTGTCTGGTATTTTCACACTGGTCTCATGCATCTATGACCCAAACAGAGGTCATAACAGCCGTCAGTATCACCGTGACCTGAACTGGACTTTTAATTTTGTTTGTTTGTCCAAGTTCCAGCAGAATTCTGATCATCATATACATAAACTCTATTTAAACTCAGAATATGAGACTTACTATGGCAATACGACCGAGAAAACATGAACATATTGAAGATAAAAACTGTTAATAAGTGGCGATAACAGCAAAACAACAATAAAATAGACATCCAGTAAAGTAAATAAGAATGACTTTATTTATTAATCAAATAAATTAGAATTATTTAGACTTTTATTATTCCAGATGTGCATTTATTTCTAACGTGAATCTGCATTTGTGTCTTTTATCATAATAAAAGTTCTGCTCAGAAGCATGAATTTGATATATTTTCACCCTATATTATTTATTTATTTATTTAAAATGATCTAATGCATTAAAAAACAGTGATAAATGATAAAGGAATATTATCTGATATCATATTAATGTTGAACAGTTCAGTTCAGATTTGACCAATTATCTGATCTAAATCAAAGGCCCCACCCATCATTGACTCCAGGTTAATTTATAAACCCGTACATCACATGGACACACACACACACACACACACACACACACACACACACACACTGGAAACATTGATCTGAACATTGATCGAGTCGCTCTATTTGGATCGATGCGTGTTCCCAGTTTAGTCCATCTGAACTGGGTCTGTCAATAATCACATGACGAACACACACCATCCAATGGAAACAGGGGGGCGGGGTCACTCAGGGGAGGAAAAAAATATGCCATTAAACGTGACGTCTTTTCTATGGAATTGATTAGCGACCAAACAATATAACACCTGACCCTAAACAAACGGTGTGTATGTGTATGTGTGTGTGTGTGTGTGCGTGTGTGTGCGTGTGTGTGTGTGTGCGTGTGTGTGTGTGTGCCCCAGGCCACAGCTGTGAGTTTAATGCGTCACATATAGTCCATCTAATGAGCGCTTCATGTCGCTGCTGCTCACATCATTATTCTCAGGTTGTGAAAATGCAGCTGTTCATCTGCAGCAGAGACGGTACAAACCACCGAAACAAAAACAAAACAAAAAAACCCAAACAAACCACCGTTAAAAAAACAAAAATACCAAACCACCAAAAAAAAAACCAACAAAAAAACACTGACGTTAGAAAAACAAAACGAAACAAAAAAAAAAACCCACCGACATAAAAAACAAACTGCCAACATTTAAAAAACAAAAAAACAAACCACTGAAATAAAAAAAACAAAAAAAACCCAAACCAATGACGTTAAAAAAAACAAAATACCAAACCACCAGAAAAAAACAAAAAACACTGACGTTAAAAAAACAAAACGAAACAAAAAAACCCACCGACATAAAAAACAAACCACCAACATTAAAAAAACAAAAAAACAAACCACTGAAAAAAAAAAAAAAAAAAAACCCAAACCAATGACGTTAAAAAAAACAAAAATACCAAACCACCGGAAAAAAACAAAAAACAACTGACGTTAAAAAAACAAAACGAAACAAAAAAACCCACCGACATAAAAAACAAACCACCAACATTAAAAAAAAAAAAAAAAACACCGAAATTAAAAAAAACAAAAACCCAAACCAACGACATTAAAAAGCAAAAAAAAAACAAACCACCGAAATGGAAAAAAAAAAAAAAAAAAAAAACCAAACCAACGACGTTAAAAAAACAAAAAAAACAAACCACCAAAGTAAAAAAAAAAACCCACCAATGTTAAAAAAAAACAAAACAAAAAAAACAACCCACCAGCATAAAAAACAAACCACCGATGTAAAAAAAAACACAAACAAAAAAAAAGAAACAACCGACATAAAAAAAATAAACCACCGACAAAACAAACAAACAAACGAGCGACATAAAAAAACAAACAACCAACATAAAAAAACAAAAACAAAACAAACAAAAAAACACCAACATCATTTTGGTGAAAAATCATAAAATCAGGGAGTCTTTTCTGTCATTTTAGTTTTGTGTTGTTTTAATCTCACAACATGTTTTTACAATTAACATTAAATTACATTTCTTCAACCCTCACTCAAAAATCAGTGAAAGAAACAATGATGTATTTATTATTTTATTTATTTATTCATTTATCTATTTGTGTATTTATTAGGGACAGTGCCTGTTAATGAACATCTACAGTTGCAGCTGGAAATCTGCCAGACTGTAGCAACAGTGCTAAAGAGTGTTAATGATTTGACATGGACGTGATCATTCTAAATATCGTCTGCTCCTATTTTTGGTCGTAAGTTCAAATGGACTGAAATTAACCCTGTGACGTTCAATCACACTATTAACTCTGACTGGTTTATAGACCACATGAGGACACACTAGCAGGTTGAGTTATACTGTTATAATAACCAATACCAATACAAACTGTTCCAACTGACATTTAGAAGAAAGAGGAAAGTTAAGGAAACTTTACAAAAGTAAAGTTAACTTAATAAAGTCGGCCATGTTTAAGATAGATCACGATTGGATTTCAGACACTGTACTGGCTTAAGGGCTTTGTGGGGACCTCCAGGAACTCTGTCAGAGTTTATTTCCAGTTTAAATGTCGGATCCTGATGCTCGAGGGGCGTAAATAGAATATTTCTCATGAAAACACATTTTTTGAGGATACTTTCTCCAAATGCATCTAACTTTAATTCTTAGTTCGTGCCCTCGGGGGTCTGCAAATCAATAAGTCTGAGCCGCCGCCCCCCCCCACACACACACAAGGGTTCCTGCAAACATTACACAATACATTCTGTTTTATAAAACTGAGTTCACCATCAGGCCCGGTTCCAGACTGCTTCGACTTGGGGGGGGGCGCAGTACAAGCTGTTGACTGGATGGACAACTCCCCCCCCCCCCCCCCCCCCCCCACTCCTGACAGCACATGCTCATCATTAATTCTATTAAATTAACTTTATATAAATGCAGTGTTTCTCAATGGGGGCGGTATCATCAGGGCAGCGTCAGGGGGTGTTTGGAACAAGACAGCTGAGGGGGGGGGACTGAGACCGAAATGGGGGTGTTAGTCTATAAGTATCAATATCAAGCAGCAGGTTATGTCAGTGGTGAATTTCTGTGCAAATTTCTGTGAATTTGTGTACAACATTGATTCACCAGTAAAACCCATGGAGTTGGACCAATGGCAGTGGAAAAAATGAAGAAAAGTGAATACTGAATCAACAGAATAATAAGTACGTTCAACAAAATAAGACAAAAAGTGAACTAAATTTAATAAAATAATAAATGAATAAATAAATAAATAGGCAACAAAGTGAATAAAAAAATCAAAACATTGATTCACCAGTAAAACCCATGGAGTTGGACCAATGACAGTGGATAAAATGAAGAAAAGTTAATAATGAATCAACAGAATAATAAGTAAGTTTAACAAAATAAGACAAAAAGTGAACTAAATTTAAAAAAAAAAAAAAAGAAAGAAAAAAAAAACATACATAAACTAGAAGCACTCGGAGAGCGCAGACCTTCGCCAAGGCCAATCAGTGGGCCCCCCTGTGCCCCTAACCCTAACCCCCCCCCCCCCCCCCCCCCCCCACACACACACACACACACACACACACACACCACCGATCATCACCAGAATTTAACTATTTGTTCCTTGTGCCAGTATCAACATTTCCTGAAAATTTCATCCAAATCCGTCCATAACTTTTAGAGTTATCTTGCACTCGGACACACAAACAGACAGACAAACCAACACCGGCAAAAACATAACCTCCTTGGCAGAGGTAATAAATAAATAAATAAATAAATAGGCAACAAAGTGAATAAAAAAACTGAAACATTGATTCACCAGTAAAACCCATGGAGTTAGATCAGTGACAGTGGATGGAGACACTGGGTTTATGTTCAGTTAATGACAGATTGGACTGAAAAAGGAAATAGAAAAAGGAAAAGAAAATAGGATATCAATCCCATAATATAAAACTATATTCTGACATTAGTCCTTATTGTTTTGTATCTCAGACCCCTGTTAGAAAAGAAACAGTTGGATTCAACGGGGCCACAGACTTTGGTCCATATGTGTCTGAGTTAAACAGTTATAATATAAGGATAATAATAATATTCTACCTGGTGTTTAAATGTGTTTGTAACGACAGGATCCAGTTCAGTGACAGCTCTGCGGCTTCTGTTGAACTTTACAAACTGAACTACAGTGACATGACATGTTTTAGACAGTGTGTGTGTGTGTGTGTGTGTGTGTGTGTGTGTGTGTTTTCACATAAACATAATTCCAGTGAAAGGACATGATAATAGTTCTTCCAGTTTGGCCTGTGGCTCTGAACGGTTCAACTGTGTGTTTGAACGACGTTACTTTAAGGTTCAGAAAAGACACAAACACTTTTACTTTGTTATTTGTTCAAACATCAGAACTGTGAGTTAAACCAAAGAACAAAAAAACCCTTACTGTCATGCCGGCAGCCAGACGTTAGTCTGGTTTTGTCTGTCTTTTATGTTTGTTTGTCACTTCCTGTTTTATTTTGTTAAGTTTCCCCTCATGTGTCTTGTCTGTCGTCTTTACTTCCTGTTCCCTGATCGTTCTTACCTTTCACCTGATTACCTGTCTCCGCCCTGATTTGCTCCACCTGTGTCTAGTTGTCTTCCCTCCCTTTTGTGTATTTAAACCCTGTCTCTTCCCCCTGTCAGACGCCAGTTTGTTACTCTTGAAGTACTTACCAGCGTTCTGATCTTGTCTGTCTGTTTTTTGACCCGTTTTGCTTACCCGGTTTTGTCTACTGCCTGCTCCCTGTCGGTTTTTTCTGCCTCATCTGATTCCCTGGTTCTGATTGCCTTGCCTGACTTTTGGTACGTGAGTTTTTGTCTTACCCTTATGTCCTGTCGCCTGAGTAATAGCTTGCCTGTGTATGACCTGTTTCCGTCCCTGACCTCCCTTTGCTTTTCCCCAGTCGGGAAAAAGACCCCGCTAACCACACGGGGAGACGGGTTGTCGTTCTCGGTCCGGAGGACTGATTCGAAGAGGAAATTACCACCTATTATCCTCAAGATTTTGTCAATAATATTTTTCCTACACCTGTGTGTGATTAATAAATTCTTTGAACTTAACATCTTGACTCTGAGTTCTGCTTTTGGATTCTGTGCCTGTACTAGCGCCATTACACTTTCCTTTGTCATTATATTGTCTTTAGTTTGTTCCTGTCCTCGACCACTTTGGAAAATAAAAACAAAACACTGATGAAGTTTTGAATCCTGACTTTGATCTGATCAGAACTGTCATCTGAATCTACATCAGTATTGGTTTTAAACACTGGTCTACTATTTATTTATTTTTTTTTTTTAGAAATTATCTGCCTCACACATTAAATAAACTCCATAAGGTGTTTGTTATGTGGATATTCAGTTTTGCAATGTGTTGTTCACTATGTTGTAATATGGACGAGTGACTAAATGTGCATGTTTCAAAACTGCTGATAAATTTAGGTCCGTGTTGTTTTCAGTCAGTATGTACAGGTTTAAAGGGGGAGGATTAGATCTGGTTAGACTTCTTTTTACTCTTTTTGTAAATTTTGAGGCTTAAGACGTTGCAGTTTTAAGTTACTGTTTTGTTTTGTTCTCATTGTCTTGATGATCATTTATTTGCATTTCTGTTTTTAAAGTGTCATTTACATGGTCAAAACAAAGATATTAATCAATCAAAGGTGCAAAATGTTCCGTATTTTAATCAGATTAATTGTTAAACTAATGACCAAAGTGCCAGTTTGCTGCTGTTTTCCAAGTATATGATGGTGTGTTCTTCCACATATGTGTTGGTTTGTGTCCATTTATCCAACAGATGTCTAAATGTTCCACTGATAGAACCTGTACAGTCCATGTATTGTCATGTGCAGACAGTGTTTGAAGTAGATCTGGTCAATCTGACACTAGGGATGGGAACTGATAAGAATGTAACGATTCTGATTCCATTATCGATTTTGCTTATCGATCCGATTGTCTTATTGATTCTCATTGGGTGAGGGAATAAAAGAGTACAAACAGGTGTGTTTGCATTAACTGTCTTTTATATTTAGAACTCTTCACAGAAAATATAACATATACAGTATGTACAAATAATAATGCCAGGCCCAGTTCGGGGGTGGGGGGGGAGGGGTATGGTGAAAGACGCTTTACTAATTCCTCTATTGCCACATTTCCAGTAGATGGAACCGGTTCGACGCTGCTCGTCTCCCGTTGTTGTGCACCTCATTTCCTTTCCCCTACCTTTGGAAACTTGTATTTGAGGGGGTATGACAGTTGTTACCTGCACCGGAACTGGAACTGGGCCCGGATGATGGCCTGGTGTTCACTCTGCTGCTACATTCACAAGCATCGCTAAGTAACGAATCAGATGAATCACATGCTGTGGACGAATGTTTGAGCAGATTGGAGGGATTCCATCCTTTAGAAGATATGGAAGCTTTGACAGTGTTCCAGTGGACCTGGTGTGGTCTGTTTAGACCTGGTGTGGTCTGTTTAGACCTGGTGTGGTCTGTTTAGACCTGGTGTGGTCTGTTTAGACCTGGTGTGGTCTGTTTGGACCTGGTGTGGTCTGTTTAGACCTGGTGTGGTCTGTTTGGACCTGGTGTGGTCTGTTTAGACCTGGTGTGGTCTGTTTGGACCTGGTGTGGTCTGTTTAGACCTGGTGTGGTCTGTTTAGACCTGGTGTGGTCTGTATGGACCTGGTGTGGTCTGTTTAGACCTGGTGTGGTCTGTTTAGACCTGGTGTGGTCTGTATGGACCTGGTGTGGTCTGTTTAGACCTGGTGTGGTCTGTATGGACCTGGTGTGGTCTGTTTAGACCTGGTGTGGTCTGTTTAGACCTGGTGTGGTCTGTATGGACCTGGTGTGGTCTGTTTAGACCTGGTGTGGTCTGTATGGACCTGGTGTGGTCTGTTTAGACCTGGTGTGGTCTGTATGGACCTGGTGTGGTCTGTTTAGACCGTTTCTGCCTCAACGCCATGTTGGCTACGTTCTGACCAAAACAATGCGGTGTCATCGCACATGCGGAAGGCGGAATCGATAAGCAGAATCGTTGAGCAGGCAGGCAAACGATTCCAAGGAATTGAGCTACTGGGATCCGGTTCTCAAAAAGAACCGGTTCTGGATTCCCATCCCTATTTGACACTAATGTTCCTTTGGACTTAAACCCATTCTATCTTTAATTCTACAGTTTCCCATTTGGAGCCCAGACCGTATCTGAGAGACTACAACCAACCAGCATTTAGGACTGGACTAGTCTGGATCAGAGACTCCCACCTGGTCCAATGGAACCACTTTTATTCTGGAAGTATTTTTATTTGTAGACCAGTGGAATGGTTGAATCATATCTGAATGCACTTATTCCACTTTTCTGTAACATATGATATATTTAAAAATTAAAAATACCACATAACTCACTGTGTCTGTTCATCTGATTAAACACTAGGGGTGTTTTTACTTTATTTATATGAAAGTTCACTTATAAATCGGAGGTTTTATATTGAACACAGTCCAAGGTCAGAGCTGAGTCCTTCACAGTCAGATTACTTTAGAGTATTTCCCAGAATACTTTCAATTAATTAAATAATCTCTCAGCATCAGCATCTGGGGTTCAGGGACTGGAGTTGAAATTAATGAAGTACAAAAAGACAAGGTTATTCAAGACCAAAATAAAGCTCTTTTAACACAGAACATGTCATTAAACGTCCTGTGAAGACGAGTGTGTTTTTATAAGACAAAGGAGAGAAAAAACCTGATAAGAAATGAAAGAGGAAGACGAGCAGACATGAAGGAAACCACAGCTCTGAAGCAGTTTGATAAAACCACAATGTAGAAGATGGAACTAGTTTATATCCACATTATTTTAATAAAACAATAATTTTTCACACTGATCTACATTAAAAAAGGGAAGTGGACTCTGTGTGTGTGTGTGTGTGTGTGTGTGTGTGTGTGTGTGTGTGTGTGTGTGTGAGTGAGTGTGTGTGTGTGTGTGTGTGTGTGTGTGTGTGTGTGTGTGTGTGTGTCCGTACACAGCTGACTGCTGCACTTTGTCATACTTCTGTATTTTCAGTCAGTGAACAGAGTAGTGAAAACAAGAAGTTGATCAGACCAATATTTTGGCAGATATTCATTTTAAATACAACAGCCTTATAATCACATTGCTATGGCCAGAATCATAGAATCATCACTGAAGTGGGTTACCTAGCAACAGATAAATGATAGGGCCACGTTGCCATGGTGTCATATTTCCTGTGCAGAAACAGACTTGTCAGCTGAGAGGATATTCAACTGAAAATGACCCTGGAGTTTACAGAGACAGGAAAGAAGTGAACTGGATCAGAGGACCTAGAACCTGTGCTTCACCACCAGTCAGTACACTAGTTTATGTAAATGTCTGTAATTATCATATTGATACATATTGTACAAACTGCTGTTGTAATTGTGTTTTAATATATATATGTTTATACATTCTGTTAGTGTTTTCCATCTAAAAGTCCGTGATGGATCTGCATGAATAAAATCATTTACGAGAATAAAGTCACAAACTATAAAAAATGTATAATTTTACATAAATAACTTTTATGACAATATAGTCATAATGTTTTGAAAATAAATTCACAGTAGTGCAATAAAAAGTCATAATTCAGACACTGTAAGCCTTAAACCTTGTTGATGACAGTTTCCAGTTACAGTGAACTGTCTTCAAAGTCCTTTGACTAATGTGTTGATGGTGGGCGGGGCTAATAGGCTCAGTATTTGGTGGGCGGGGCTAATAGGCTCAGTATTTGGTAAATTATATTTTTCACACCTGTTTATAAGTTACGATGTTATTCTCATTATATTTCATCTCGATATTTTACGACTTTATTCTCGTAGTGAAAAGTGTTTTTATTTCCGTATGTGGCGCTAATACGTTGTCGTACAAAAACAACCTGAAGCGACTGTTTCAACTTTTCAGCTGAACTGGGGACATTCTTCAAATTTTACCGACTCTATAAACATTAGTGAAGCACACAAACACACTGACAGGAGGAAAACGAAAGGAAAGCAGAAAGTGTGTGTGTGTGTGTGTGTTTAGGATGAGATGGAGGCTTCCACCCCCCACCCCAAGGCTAACACTTGGGAAAGCGTCAGTCTGTCTGCTCATAACTATCTGTCACAGATAACAGCGGGGATAAACACACACACACACACACACAGTTGTGTCCCTGGACAGCTGGAACACACACACACAGACACACACACACAGACACACACACAGACACACACACAGACAGTCCAGTGCGTCTCCAGGCCTGTATCAGATGGTTGTATGCATACACTCCAAACACACACAACTGTCAGCGTTATCTTAGAACAGACATTTAAACTGTCAGGAACACGTTTACACATCAGTGTTCCAATGACGCCACGGTGAATGGAGAACAGAGAGGAACACACTGAGACAGACGACATTCAAACACAACCAGCGATCACATGGATTAAAAAGGACAGAACATCTGAATATTAATAATATGAAGGTCATAGACTGATAGAATACAGTTTACCTTTAGCATTCACTAGTGGCTTTTCCATTGGACATCTGCACAAAACTTTACCCATTTTTACGAAATGTCGAAAAAAACAGAAGTGAGTAATGTCGGTTTCTCCATTAAATCATAAATGCGATGATTTGTTTATTATTGTGAGATGACATGAGAAGTCATTCCATACCAGTGGCGGCTGCTCGTCTTTCAGACAGGGGAAGCTCATTGTCGGCTTACATAAAAAAATAAATAAATAAATTGTCAAGTTATTTAAACATAAATTCGGCCCTCTGTTACTTTTTAAGAAAATGGTCAGTGACCTTATCGTACCAACTAAATAAGAAAACGTTGAAATTAAGTTAAATTGAAACAAGGAAGTACAATGAGTGTGTTTTATTTACAGTGCAAGAAATGAACAAGTAATTTCGTAGTGGTTTCTCTCTTGATTTCACAGCAGAATGTGCGACGGTATTAAACTGAACTGTGTCAGTGAAGGAGTAGATCTCAAAACAGCTGTCAATCAAATGAGATTCAGCCTTTCGACTGATCCTCCAATCAGCACGTGGAAGCCTGGTGTCCAGCCCGGCCGAGCTCCACCCACAGCTCCATTCACCCCCAGAGACGCTGAGCGTCCGGGGGCGGGACAACATCGTGGCATTTATCCAATTACCATCCAGTTTTGAGGCAATGAAAAAAACTGTTCCACTCAGTCCCATTGAAGTGCATGGACGCTGAGCGTCTACGGGCAAATGCACTGAGCAGAGATCGAATGAGAAAACAGCGCAACAGGAATGTATGAGAAGTGAACAACATCGAGTCCGCTGATTTGTGATAAAGCTGATTCTGAACGAACTGATCTGTGAGATGAACGTGTTCTAACACATTTGTAGTCAATAAAATGTCAACACAACCGAACATATTTAAACATTTAATTTTCATAATTTTAGGGGAAGCCGGGCTTCCCTTGCAGTCTATGAGAACCCACCACTGTTCCATAAACATGAACGTAAATATGGTGTTGATTTACAGATATATTCATTATTATTATATATTCCCCCTCTATCTCCTACTAAATTCTAAAATGATTGGGTTTCCTGGTGTGTCCACACATACTCACACGTTTGTTTTAAAACTCTTCTTCTCTTGTTGTAACGTACGTCAACATCCGTTTTTTTTTTGTTTTTTTTTAATTCATGTGACTCTAGTTGTAGAAAAAGGTCTTTCCATTGGAATTGTGCATGGTATACCACTTGTGCTACACCCGAAAAACCACCTCTTACCAGTGCAAAAACTTTTAATAGAAAAATGAGAGTTTTTCAGTTTGGTAAATTTTAATGTGCAAGTTATATTTGCGCAATTTGAGTCAAGAGATAGTGATATTTATTAACCTTTTAACCCCTGAGCCCTGACTCCAGGTAAAGGTTCACATATTATTGCGATATCCTATAAAAATAACTTTTCCATCATTTTCAGTCCCTAAAAACTGAAATGATGGATGAAAGTTGATGTTTAAATGTGATGTATGTAACATAAATTTAACCTAAACTAGGGATGCACTGATACCGATACCAGTATCAGGTATCAGGTCCGATACTCAGCATGTGTACTTGTACTCGTACTTGTTAAAGTACTCTGATACAAACGCACCGATGCCACTTACATCAGTGTGACATTCCCAGTTCAGTGCAGCAGGTACGAAGAGGAGGAGTAATGTCAGCAGTGTGGAGGTTTAACGAAATAAACGACGCAGACAAAAGTAACGTTAAAGATACAGACGGATACGGACGGAGCGTTCTGTCCGTCCTCTGCGTACATTTCATCAGTTTATCAGGTGCTGGTGGATGCGAACCCAGAAGGAGAATACCAGCGGAACCATGACAGTAGAGGATCTGTTCAAAGAGCGACTGAGTGGGTTAGAGAAAAACTACTGACACATTTAGGACAACTACCCTCACAAATATCAACATTAGTATCACAGCAGAGTTACCTCTGTCAGCTCCATGTTTATTGTTACTGACTTTCTTCTTCATAAAACTTTACTCTTCTTCGTGGTATTTGTCCAGTATGGTAAATTCAGAGCAGCGCCCTCTGGTGGATTAATTGACAAACGCTCATTCCAACACATTAAATGTCAGTAGCAGCACTTTGTTCCAGTCAGACTAATGACAACGACAATAAAGCACATTTACAAAAGGAACTAACAACTGGAATGGGATTACTAAGGACTCATATCGGTACTTGGTATCTGCAAGTACTCAAATAGAAGTATTTGTACTTGTACTCGGTCTGGAAAAAAGTGGTATCGGTGCATCCTTAAAGGTGCTGGAGACTTTCATGACCAATTTTTCATCAAATCTGTCAAACCTCAGTCATATCCTCAGTATCATGAATCTGTAAGTCTGTCTGTGGTTACCCACCTGAGTCTCTTACATTATGGTGAACACTTTCTTAGTGCCATCCACTATAAACAAACCGTGTGTTTACAAACAGACCCAGGAGGTCACTCGGGCATCTTTGGAATTTTGTCGCAACATGCATTATGGGAAAGGGAGGCTCATGCAGCCACCTGACAGCACCAGCTGCTACAGACACGACGTGGAAATGGCACGAGCTCCCTTCCCTCTATGCATATTCCTCCGGCTGTTTCCGCGTTTCAGCCGTTTCCGCATGTTTGTTTCATCTATATAATACCATATGGTTGCGCTGCCACTGCAGGTGGCTGCACGAGCCTCCATTTCCCACAGTGCACATCGCGACAAAATTCAGAAGATGCCCGAGTGACCTCCTGGGTCTGTTTGTAAACATGTTTTGTTTATGGCGGATGGCACTAAGAAACTGTTCACCATAATGCATGAGATTCAGGTGAGTAACCACAGACAGACTAACAGATTCATGATACTGAGGATATGACTGAGGTTTGACAGATCTGATGAAAAACTGGTCACGAAAGTCTCCAGCACCTTTAACCTAAACCATCTACTGATCTAAACTGTTTAATACCTGTTGATCCACGAATCCTATCAATACATGTCAATAACTGGTGTGAAACACAGTTACTGATCTGTTCATGGTCATCAGATTTGACCCATTTGGACGTGAATGAACAGAAGTCGTCCTTACTGTTAAAAACGACACGTGTGTTTTATCGCAGACGCAGACGCAGTCAAAGTCTGTTTTCCTGCTCCACAGAACACTGACTGTGACACCAAACTACCAATTAAGGTTATTTGTGGGCCTGTCAGACGCTGTTTGCTGTGAAAGCGGCTGAACACACACGTCCATACAAACATGTTTGGGCTTCTGCCTTTGACACAAACCTCACACGGCGCTGCTGCACTGAACGCCTCTTATTCCAGCTGATGTTCTGCACAAAACATTTGTTTTCACGTAACACTGTGTGAGGAACAACAACTAAGAAACAATCCAACTCTCAAGAAGCACGTTCAATTCTACCAACATCTGGAGATTTTAACCCTTAAACACCCAAACGTCCACCTTTAACCCTTAAACACCCTAACGTCCACCTCTAACCCTTAAAGACCCTAACGTCCACCTTTAACCCTTAAAGACCCACACGTCCGCCTTTAACCCTTAAACACCCTAACGTCCACCTCTAACCCTTAAAGACCCTAACGTCCACCTTTAACCCTTAAAGACCCACACGTCCACCTCTAACCCTTAAAGACCCTAACGTCCACCTTTAACCCTTAAAGACCCTAACGTCCACCTTTAACCCTTAAAGACCCACATGTCCGCCTTTAACCCTTAAACACCCTAACGTCCACCTCTAACCCTTAAAGACCCTAACGTCCACCTTTAACCCTTAAAGACCCACACGTCCACCTCTAACCCTTAAAGACCCTAACGTCCACCTTTAACCCTTAAAGACCCAAACGTCCACCTTTAACCTAAACCATCTACTGATCTAAACTGTTTAATGCCTGTTGATCCACTAATTCTATCAATCCATGAAATAATTGGTGTAAAATACAGTTCTTCATCTTTTCATGGTCATCAGGTATGACCCATTTGGACGTTCAGAGGCTCTGTAGTTACCATGGAAACACTGTCAACTTCTACAACATTGATTCACCAGTAAATCCCGTGGATTAATAATAAACATTAACTATCTGTAAAAAAAAAAATAGGACCAAGGCTCCTATAGTCCAACAGCATATTTAAAGACATTAATATTATATTTTATATATATATATATATATATATATATATATATATATATATATATATATATATATATATATATATATATATATATATATATATATATAATATATATATTATATTATTATATTATTATATATTGATATTATATATTCAAAAATTAATAAAAAAAAATTCAAAAATCCATATTTCTCAATTCTTCAAACAAACTTGATAGACCTTACCCTGAGGAACCTCTGCTATGAATTTCTATTGATTCTGGCTGAAGGTTTGGGAGAAGTTTCTTGAATAACTGTTTCAGTACAGACAGATGGACCACTGACATCATACTGCAACATTGATCACACATCGAGTGGACATCGAACGGACACAGAACGCACATTATATAGTAGGATATATTTATAATGTGAGAAGGTTCTGAAAGAAAAGTGTCCGAGAAAAACTAAAAGCATCAAATAGATTCAATTCATTCAATTTAATTATTATCGTCAATGAGTGAAAGGAAAGGAAAGGAAAGGAAAGGAAAGGAAAGGAAAGGAAAGGAAAGGAAAGGAAAGGAAAGGAAAGGAAAGGAAAGGAAAGGAAAGGAAAGGAAAGGAAAGGAAAGGAAAGGAAAGGAAAGGAAAGGAAAGGAAAGGAAAGGTAAGACCTGGATGGATGGAACAGGTCCAGGGTCAATGAAGACCATCTGTCA
>NC_043959.1:16260952-16265952 GCF_902148855.1 Sphaeramia orbicularis | reverse complement strand
CCAATAACTAGAACAAATGTTAATACTACTACTACAAATACCAGAACTACCAGTGGATATACTACTACTACGAATACTAGTACTACCAGTGATATACTACTACTGTAACTGTTAGTACAAATGCTATAAATCACTACCATCTATGTAACTATATAATAAACACTATCACAATTATATGGATACGTGAGTGATGATGATGATGATGAAGGCAGGACACACATATGTAGAACATTTTCTTCTTGACAAACATACATCAGTCATTGGACACATCCAATAATAGAATACAAAAGGACCTGCTTCATCATTTCTCCTCTGTCACAGTGGGATCACTGTGGTGTTTTCAGACTTTAACCAGGTCTGCTGAATAAACTCATGAGTGCATTCAGATTCATATATCTCACAAAAAAATAAAACAATTTACATATAAAATAATAATAATAAACAAATGTAAGAATGTAACACAAGTTAAAATGTCCAAACCGATGTAGCAAAAGCAAAACCCAAGAAGAAAATCCCAGCACAAAGCTCCAGTAGGTCCAAGTCCACCAGTTGATTCAGTGGAGTTAAGCCCTAAACCCTCTCAGTGTGTAGGCTTAGTCTGACCGTAGAACGTCTACGGCTGTTTGAACATTAATGATATCACTGAAGGGAAAGCCAAAGGATTTAGATGGTCGAGATGTCCTCTCAGATCAGTGGAACTAACCTCCTCCAGCCTTCTGAATATTAACCCAGGGACACTATTGGTCCGTAGGCGGAGCTTCCAGATGGTTTGACTGCAAAAAGGAAACCATGGTCAATAAGCCCTTAGTCCAGTGTCAACATACAACCCCTCAACTAACCCGAACCCAACACGCCAACCCTAACCCAACATGCTAACCCTAACCCAACATGCTAACCCTAACCCAACATGTTAACCTTAACCCAACACACTAACCCAAACACCCAAACTGATGCATAAGGAGAGATAAATGTCAGGTAAGAAGAGAAGCCCAGCACCACTGACCCTGGACCACCACTGACTATCACTGACCACCACTGACCCTGGACCACCACTGACCATCACTGACCACCATTGACCCTGTACTGATGCTCAGTGGTTCCTGGGGCTGTGATATGTTGGCTGGATGCAGGTGTGAATGGTTTGAGCAGTGGAATGTCAAACAGGAAGAAGGATCCAATTTATGGGCAGATGCACAGCGACAACCAACATGTTTTACATTCCAGGCATGATGCATGTGCCTGGAAACTGAACACAGAGTATCTGCATGACAGCACCACACTGAACCTTCTCCATGGACACAGTGACAAAGAAATATGGTGTCGACACCAAAAATGTCACATGGAAATGATCCTAAACCAAACAGGAAACTGTGTCCAAGTATTGCCAAACTGAAAGGCATGTTCTGTCAAAAAAGAAAAGACAAAACGAGTAGCAGCATCAACACCTTTGGACAGTAACAGAAGGAACAGCCTTGGATGTGCAGTGGTTCAACAGGTCATAGGTTAGAAGACTGTCAGCAAACGGATGAATGAAGAGCACACGTCCAACACTACAAACACAAAACCAGCTGCTTTGATCATGTCTGTTCGCAGCCTCTTACATGCACACGACCACAGTACCAAACACATTCAGCGGCTTCACTACTGGTACACAGGACCAGCAGGATCTGGGTTAGGGTCAAGGTCAGGGTTGGATGTGATGTGTCCCAATATTTATGTCCATATAGTTTAGAAACATCAATATTTCCTTAAAGGCCTTCCTCAGTCAGATGTGATGAAAGTAGATGGTTAGATATGGTGGAAAATTATTATTTACAGTAAGAGCAGGAAAAATATTCAAGAAATTTAGAGGAAGAACGTTTAAAATCAGAGTCATGGAGAAGCACTCAGAGAGCACAGACCTCCGCCAAGGCAGATCAGTCCCCGCTCCCCCAATCCCTCCCCACCCCCCCGATCATCACCAAAATGTAATCATTTGTTCCTTGTACCAGTATCAACATTTCCTGAAAATTTCATAAAAATCTGTCCATAAGTTTTTGAGGTATCTTGCTAACAGACAAACAAACCCCAATGAAAACATAACCTGTAAAGACAATTTAACCCAAACTAACCAATGCACTGATATTTATCCTATAATATAAACTATATTCTGACATCAGTCATTATTGTTTTATTGTCATTACTTTTGGACACCGGTCAATCTCTGCAGTGCTTCTCCAAAAACCACCTGACCATTAAAACGGGATGTCTGATACTGAAACACTGAAATAATTATAGGTTGTAAAAAAGACACAATACTCTATTTAACAGGATGATTTCCCCCTGGAACTGGGGCACACTCTAATCCAATCAGCTGTTAGAGCTTATCTCTTCATTCAGTAACTTGATCTCACCTGGGATATCCAACAATGCTGCAATTGTACATACATGACTTCATGGATTTACATGTTTTAGCTCCTGAATGTGATTTATAAGGTCAAAACCAGTTGTTCTACTGGAGCTAGAGCATGTTGAAGGTACCAGTCAACATCCAGAGGATCCCAGTTAGGGTTAGCCTGGACCATCAAACCACACATCAGAATCATCATGTCTGGAGAGACTGTGTGGAAGGTGGGAAGTCTGATCACAGTCTGAGGTTCTGTGCCAACTTTTCCTTGTATATTTTACCTCCATGTACCCGCCTGGTGTTTGGAAATGATGCATGAACACACAGTCCAGAAACACACGAGGACACACAGTATGTTCACTAAACAGCTTTGTATGAACATGTGTAAGAAGGTTTGAGTCTTTTGGGAGCAGCCAAACATTCCCTATTGGAATGGACTGAGTCATGAAAAGAGATGGTGGTAGCCCGTAAACAGAGGGGAAAGGAATGAATGCCTGACCCTAACTCCAACCCCTAACCCAGTGTTTTTCAACCTTAGGTCGGGATCCCACATGGGGTCACCTGGAATTCAAACGGGGTCGACTGAAATTTCTAGTAATAGATGAATATTTTTTTTAAAAATAATAAAAAATCTGTGTCGAGTTGACAGAGCCAATCACAGTCCATAGCAGACAAACTGTGAGTGTGAAACTGAAGCACTGAGGTACTGTTTATCTGTCAAATGTTCATCGTGGTCGGTTTCAGATGCTGCAGCTCTTTCATAATTCATAGTTTGAGTTCTTGTTTATTCAGTATTGTCAGCCTTGTAAATCCAAGATGGACTGACTGTACATATCCTGGCCAAGGAAGAGCCAATTCTCCCTTTGTGCAGTAACCTACACCTGGCTTTTCTGCCTCTGTCTAGAATAATATATATTATATGGACTAAACATCCTCTGAAATTAACCTGTATTTGAAACATAGTGTAGAAAACTATTACAAGATCAAAAACAAATTAATTTGAGCAAAAAAATGTCTCTGTTTTAAATGTCTGGGGTCAACAGAAATTTGTGTGAAATTTGTGTTAAAATGGGGTCAGGAGACAAAAAAGATTGGATCCACTGGATTAGCCCTTTTCCTGACCATGACCCCTAACCTTATTCCTAACCCTAGGATTAAGGTCTTCAGGCCTCTGGTGACTCACAGTAGCCGAGTTGAGGATGGTCTACATCAGACTGATAGTCAGAGGGTATTAATCAATACAGAATGAACACGATCTCCGTCACTAAAATGACTCCTTAGAGCTGTCTACCATGTCAATACCATGAAAACAGTTCCTTTTATTTAATGTCTACTCGGGCTGTGCAGTACGGACGTTTCATTGGACCTTCAGCTTCGATGACAGGACACATTCACCGTGGCCCCGTTTCTTCCACACACTGCTTATACAGTCACATCACTTCCATCTATAGTTGAATTCATTTGTGTCCAGATCATGTGTTGGTGATGGAGTTGAATGTTCTGTACCATCCCACAGATTCTCAATATGGCTCAGGTCTGGACTTGGGTGTGATGAAGTTTAACAGTGACTCAAAGAGGTCTAAGTCTAAAGTATGTGTATAAATCAGATTTCCCATCCTGGACCAGCGGTTCACAGACTCTTCCTGTCACGTTCTAAAGTCAGAATTCCACCAGAAACAGAAAAAGCTGCAACTATAACCAGGGTTCATACACATTTTTCAAGGTCAAATTCAAACTCTTTTAAGGGTCATTTTTATTTTATTGCTGGGGTCAAATACAAACCTACAGGAATACAGATACTCATTAGAGATGCAACGGTACCAATAGCCCATGGTTCGGTATGTACCTCAATTTTTGGGCCATGGTTTTGGTTCAGTTTCAGTACGTGTTTTGTGTATAAAGAGAACTTTTTTCCCCCCAAAAAATTATATTTTTGTTTTGCTTGTCAGCAAAATACTGAATTTCACAGTAGGAACAAATTATATCACTGAATAAAATAACACTGTCTGTCCTGAACAGTAGAACCCTTTGTTATTCCTTGACTACTTGTATACAGTTGTATAAAACAGACACGTGCACAAATAAGGACTGATGTGTGTTGAGTCTGAAGCCGCTTCTCTGTCCGCTGTCTGTCACTGAGGGGCGGGGCTTCCCCGAGAGAGAGAGAGGGGAAGAAGAAGAAGAAGAAGAAGAAGAAGGAGAAGGAGAAGGAGAAGGAGAAGAAGAAGAAGAAGAAGGAGAAGAAGAAGAAGAAGAAGAAGAAGAAGAAGAAGAAGAAGAAGAAGAAGCAGCTAACCCCATGTATAATAAACATAATATCCAATAAGCACAAAAATGAAGAAACTACTGTAGATGAGCAGTTAAATAGAGGTGACACCTGAAGTGAAGAAAGCAGCAGAATTCTAAAGAAGGACATGAGACCAGAGAAGATGTAGCATAATGAGACGAGGCCAGGTCACAGATGAAGGCAGATACCCTCAACAGCTGTAATTCATGCTAACTCTGGCCTTCCACCTCTGTTTATTTCTGTGTAGTGCCAGTAAACATGTGTTTGCTCATTCCTACTTTTAGCGTGATGTAAAGGCAGCACAGAGCAGCCGCCGCAGGATTTCTG
>NC_043959.1:16220952-16253452 GCF_902148855.1 Sphaeramia orbicularis | reverse complement strand
TATATTGAGAGGTGTATTCTATATTGAAAATACCAAGTGACATAGCCCTTGTGCTTCGTCGGAAACGTTTTTTTTTTCCTAAAATGCATAATTTGTGTTTTAACTTGATTTATGGTAAGTCTCCATCTACAACACTAGTTTTGTAACACATTAAGCATTGTCTGCAAGTCCTCCTCTGTCTCAGCCAGCACAGCAACATCATCTGCATAAAGCAGAATGCCCACAGTGACATTATCCATATGTACACCCAAGTTCAGACGTTTAATTTCAAGAGCCAAGTCATTAATGAATAAAGAAAATATTTGATTCCAACCCCAGCCGACAGGGGCGGAGTCTACATGTTCTCTCTGGGATCTCCGGCTTCCTCCCACCAAAGACACGCACTAATAGGTTAATTGGTTAATCACAGGTAGACTGTCAAGGACCAAGCCGTTCAGAGGATGTATGTGTATTCATATATGTGTGTAACACAAATATGTGTGTAACACAAATATGAATATGTGTGTAACATATATGAATAAACACAGTACACTAACAAAGTAGAAATACTTTGTTACATTCATTCCACCACTGGTGAATATGTATATTCACATATGTATGTATATGTATATTCACGTATGTGTGTGTGTGTGCGTGTGTGCGTGTGTGTGTGTATATTCATATGTGTGTATATAAGTAAACAAAAAGTGAAAAAAGGGGAACATGCAGAAAATGTCAAATTTCATGTGTGTGTCCCTGGTACCGGGTCCAGGGGTCCTCCGGTACCGGGTCGACGCTTCCCCCTGGCACCGGGTCAAAGGGTCCTCCGGTACCGGGTCCAGGGTTCCACATACCTGTGCGCCGCCACGGCCCGGTTGTTAAGGTACTTCTGGGCCGTCATCACACCGACGAACAGGAAGTTGTCGGACCTGGATCCGGGCTGTTCGGTGGCCGGTGAGCCGTTCTCCTGCGGCGGCCATAGCCCCCCGGCGTACTCCTTCCTCAGCCCCGGGTTGAGTGCGCAGCCGGCGGGGTTGGCTTTGCGCTTGTGCCCGGCCTTCTTAAGCTCGGTGGCCTTGGGCAGGATGAGTCTGGAGGCCAGGGTGAAGCCGACCACCAGCCCCAGCAGGACACTGAACCATGCCCTGCGGCTCCGACCGGCCATTACACACCGATTCAGCAGCGCGTGCCCCGTCCTCACCGAGTCCAAAACCACCGACGAACCCCCGACGAACCCCGAACACACTCAGCCCACCGTCAACACGACACAAACACACCGGCGTGTCCGGAGGAGCGGTCCGGGACAGCACAAGCGCATCGGTGTGTCGGAGCCCCGGGTCGGACTCACCGTGTGTCGGTGAAAAACGGCTTTTCTTCCAGTTGCCTACGTAGCATCACCGCGGCTCCGCGGAGCCTCGAGCCCAACCGTGTCCCGTCCCCTTCCCGGTCCCCGTGCTCATCGAGCGGCCCTTCGCTGTCCGCTCTGCGCTAAACTCAAGCGACGACGTAAAAAGCGGCGTTTGTCTTTTCTTGAAATAACGGAACCGTTCTCATCATGTCGCCGTTGAAGAATGTCGGACATTGGCGTCGCTGGTGCGAAGGTTTTAACGGAGGTTGGAGCCAACGAGCTTCCGTAGGCAAGTGCTGACGGGATACTTCCGGGTGTCCGATTGTAGCGTCAGTGCTGCGTTCAAGGGTATTGGAAAATGTACACTTTTTGTCAGACGACATTCACTGAATTATTTTATTTTATTAATGGGAAGTGGAGTTTGTGTCCGGGCATTCTCACTAACTCCGTACACAGCTGACTGCTTCAGTTTGTCATACTTGTGTATTTTTGGTCAGTGAACAGACTAGTGAAAACGGTAAGTTGATAGGACTAATATTTTGGGAGATATTAGTCATATTGGAATACAATAGCCCAGGGGTCAGCAACCCTGGTCCTAGAGAGCCACTATCCTGCATGTTTTAGATGTTTCCCTCTTCCAGCACACCTGACGGTCGTTATCAGGCTTCTGCAGAGCTTGATGATAGGCTGATCATTTGAAGCAGGTGTGTTGGAAGAGGGATACATCTAAAACATGCAGGATAGTGGCTCTCAAGGACCAGGGTTGCTGACCCCTGCAATAGCCTTACAATCACATCCCAGAATCATAGAATCATCATTGAAGTGGGTTCCCTAGCAACAGATCAACAATAGGGCCACGTTGCCATGGTGCAGAAACAGACTTGTCAGCTGAGAGGTTATTCAACTGAAAATAACCCTGGAGTTTACAGAGAAAGGAAAGAACTAAACTGGATCAGAGGATCAACACACTAGTTTTATTTTATTTTATTTATTTATTTTTTAAAATTATTTTATTTATTTAAAGGGTTACAGAGGCTTTCTTTACGCTGATAACTTTTGCATAGATTCATAGTTTTGCTCAGATTCTTTCAGTGCTTATTTGACAGAAGTTCAGCTTAAATTCAAGGGGTTTAGCTTAAATTCCAACCCCTTTACCCACAGCGCGTCCACGTTCAGAGGGACTGTGTGGTGTTTTTGTGGCTGTAGATGGGATGCTGCTCTAACCAGACATTACCGTGGAGACAATAAGAGATCAGTTCATCTTAAATCCTGTCTTGATGTGGTTTTCATTCAAAGTGGCTGAGGAGCATCTTCATGGTCATATCTATCACTGTCCAAACACTGGACGTCCACCATGACCACAGACAAACCTTTGACTGAATTTGAACAAACTGCAGGAGGGTAAGTGTTCAGGAATTTAATGACATGGGTGTAAATGTATCCAGTAATAATAACTAACTGGTTAATAACCTCCTCCTAGAAAACTGAAAATAGTTTTCCATCGTCTTTTCTCCCATTTGTCGACAGGAAAGAGCAGAATGTTTCCATAAATGAAAACACAAATCCTTTATATTTCCTCAGTTCAGATGTAACAGTTACAGTCTGTTGTCCACCTTTTCAGCTCTGTTTACATGATTATTAACATTAACATGAAGCTTTTTTTCTTTGAAACACGTCATGTATCACACAGATCAGTTGTTTGTATTTCATATGAAAGCAGACATTAGGATGTCCAAATGTCCACCATGGATGACATCATTAAAAGACTCAACTTCTACCTTTAAAAATACAATATCTGGATCCATTTAATGAGGGACTTTTGCTGTGGCCATAAAACATGTTTGATTGGATGAACCTGAGATATGAGTGGACAGGATGTTTTCTACATATGACCACAGGACTGAACCTTAGAGACATTTAGATGAGGACACACATGACTGGGTTCCTCAGTGGAAGATAAATGGGAAAGGTACAAATCAATAATCAATAAAGCTCTTTAAATATAATTTTTTAAATCAAAAAATGTGTAAAGTTTTTTATGCAGAACGATGAAGATGAGTGTTTTCAAAGAACATCCTCATGTTCAGTGAAAATACGTCCTTTAAAGGACTCATATTTTCCAGCAGATCTGTTCTATAGCTCCACCATGTGGTAGGTTTAGCCCAAGGACACCTGAGAGACAGTCCATCCAAAGGACGCCATTATACATACATATATGTACATATATACATACATATAGAGTCAGTGTGCCACAGGGCAGCTGTGGATACAGATGTAGTTTTATCTCCACTGGTGTGTGAATGTGTGACTGAATGAATAATGGATCAATAATGTGAAAAACTTTGGGTTCCTAGAAAAACGCTGTATGAATCCAATCCATCATTATTATTATCATACATATATACATACACTAACCTTAATCCTAAGAGAACAAATGGATGTACTCTTCAAAAGTTCTACATTATACTTTAAACCTTTTCTGAATGATGTTAATAATAGTCATGTTGAAATAATAGATGGTTTTTCATGTGTAAAACAATCAGCAAAATTTAAACAAAAAAACTTGAAATGTTTGACTTCATGTATCGTGAATCTAATATTAAATTTCACTGTTTGAATTCAATGACAGAAACAGAGGTGAACTTTTCTGTATTTTACATTCTGATATGGAGACCTAATGGGTCATAGACAACAGGAAATAAAAGAGGATTTGGCACAAAAAACACACACATAGCACAAATCTGAATAAAGTCCTGAAGTTGGACTGAAATATTTGTGTCTAAATGTGATTAATCTGTTCCATCTTCACTTGTTCAGGTGAGTGGTGACCTTTGACCTTTTCTTCACTTCTTTATTGCATTATTGTCACAGGTTCCACTTCAACAAATCAGAATATTTGTAACTAAATCACCAGAAACATTTATTTTATAACAGACTTGTGATTGACATACATGACTTTTACTGAAAACGCAGTGACATTATAATTTCAGACGTAGATGAAACTGATAAAGATAAAAACAGAAACAGAAACAGAAAACCCACTGACTGACACTCATCAGCCAAACCCACCGGTTACAAACCGTTTACAGGACTGGCTTCATGGAAAAGCTAACAATGTCTTCACACTGTACACAAGGTTAGAGCTAATGCTAATGCTAACCCTGCAACAGAAGCATTAAAACACATAAAGAAGATCATCAACAAAATGAGAAACAAATGTAAAAACACGTGGAGACATGATCAGCTTTGTTCAGTCAGTCAGGGTGCAGTGTGTTGTCAGAGGTCAAAGGTTATCCCGATGTCTCTGACCCGCCTTAGCCTCATCCCCCGGACGACGGTCCTCTTCGGCCCGGTCTCCAGGAGCAGCTGCCCCCCCCCTGCCCAGTGAGGGGATTGTAATCTGGACAACAGACAGAGGACAGATGAAGGAACTCTGGGACTCACAGTTTTAAAAGAACCAGGGTTCAGACCTGGGTTGAACCTGGGTTCGGACCAGGGTTTGGATCTGGTTTGAACCAGGGTTTGGAGCTGGTTTGAACCTGGGTTTGGACCAAGGTTTGAACTGGGGTTTGGATCTGGTTTGAACCTGGGTTCTGTTCAGACCAGGGTAGACCCCTCCAGCCCTCAGACTTCACCTCTGTTCAGTGTTTGATCAACATCTGTCTGAGTTTATCATGTTTTTGTAGATATTTTAGACCCACCTTCTGAAGGACCTCTTTACACTGTAGAAAACAGGAGTTATGGATGTGACATTCAGTCCATCTGTCCTTACCTCTCTTTTCTGATGTTGCTTTTATGTTCTTATTCTGTTTTGTATTTGATATTGTTTCTAAAAGGAAACTTGGATCTGGATAAATGGTTAAATGACTGTACTTGTGACCAACATCCCTTCCCTACATAAATAATAACCCCAACCCTGACCCTGTTCCTAACCTTAACCTTAACCCTGACCCAGTCCAAGTCCCCATGTTCCATTAGATTACTTCTTCTGGGGGTTTGGGGGCCTTTAGACCACCATGACCACTGGACCTTTGTGTCCTTTTCTTTAGCTTCATTTCATTAAAAACTTACCAGCGCTGCGAAGCAGCTTCTTTTCCGTCTTGGGTTTCAGCGCCGTCGTTGATGAACTGGTGTCTTCAGTGTTCTGCAGAGTCCAACACAGATGACAAAACACATTATGTTTGACATTTATAGGTGAAGGACAGATATTTAATGGAGACTTTTTACTGGATCATGTCCCTGTTTACATATAATTATTAGTATCTATTACTCAGCGTATGTTTAAACTCTGTTCATTATCTGAGTCCAAATTCATCTTTAAATGGATCTAAATAGTAAATGACTCCTCTGGGTTATAGTGGTCTATGTTCTATTATCAACATGGAGTTGTGCATTTGTCTCTGATATATCCACACTGTCTGTCCTAAACAAAGGTGACCCACTCTAATATTTGGTTAGACCTCCTTTAGCTTTAATTATATCCTACATTCACTGTCTTTGTTTCTATGAACTTCTACAAAGTCACAACATTTATTTTCATCCAGTGTTTGTTCATTTTTCACCCAGATCTGGTATCGATGATGGAAGAGTCTGAGCACTGCACAAACCTGGACCAACACCTAAAGACCCACAATGGGGTTCAGGTCTGGACTTTGTGGTTCAGGGCTGGACTCTGGGGCTGCAGTTCCTTCTCATTGTGGAAATATTCTTCCTTTCACGATTAAACACAGACCTGAGTTCTACTGGTTTTTAATCCATCTGATTTCACCAAACGTTTCAGTCATCGCTGATCACTATCCATCAGGATTTTTTTCAGACCACATTTCTTCCTGGAAGATGATGGTTCCCCACTGTCCTTCCAGTTTGTAATAATGTCTTGAACAGTTCTGAATCTGTTCTCCTTCCATGTTTTCTCTGTTTGATGCCAATGATTGGACCTTTGTCAAACAGACTCACATCTGTTCCACCACCACGGGACGTGTCTGTGATATGATTGATTCAGAAATGAGAAGATACTCACTGCATCAGTTGGGGTTCAATAACTTGTTTCCAGATGAAAGATAATTGCCTTTGCACTAATTGTCCAATAGAAGGCTCCGCCCATGCACTAATTATCCAATAGGAGGCTTCTACATATTTGGTTAAATCCAGGTGGAGGCTTTTTCTTTGGCCAGGCAGTGTATATAAGGACTAGGGTTAGGGTTAGTTAGAGGGTTAGGGTTATTTGGAGGGTTAGGGTTAGTTAGAGGGTTAGGGTTAGTGTTAGTTAGAGGGTTAGTGTTAGTTAGTGGGTTAGTGTTAGGGTTTGTTAGTGGGCTAGGGTTAGTGTTAGTTAGTGGGTTAGTGTTAGGGTTAGTTAGTGGGCTAGGGTTAGTGTTAGTTAGTGGGTTAGGGTTAGGGTTACTTAGTGGGTTAGGGTTAGGTTTAGTTAGAGGGTTAGTTAGTTAGTGGGTTAGGGTTAGCCTAACCCTTGTCACCTACCTGAGTAAGTTTAGAAGTTCCTTTGTAACTCTTCCCTTGTTGCATACTCTCCCACATCTCTATTTTTTGTCTCCTCTTGTCGTCTTCTTGCTGTAAATAAAACACAAATGCTGAAGTGTGTCATAATGAAGTGGGCGGGGCCTCAGATTCCTGTTCATTACTCCACCTGTTTCTGCTTCTCTTTGAACATGGCAGCTCTGGCATCCAGTTCCTCTTGCATCTTTCTTCGAGCTGCTTCCATGGCCTCTTGTCTTTTCACCACCAACGATGCATCTTTACACAAAAACAAAGGAGGAAAAGTTAACAAGGTTAGGGTTAGGAACAAGGTTAGGGTTAGGAACCGGGTTAGGAACAAGGTTAGGGTTAGGAACAGGGTTAGGAACGGGGTTAGGAACAGTGTTAGGGTTAGGAACAGGGTTAGGGTTAGGAACTGGGTTAGGAACGAGGTTAAGGTTAGGAACAGGGTTAGGGTTAGGAACAAGGTTAGGGTTAGGAACACGGTTAGGGTTAGGAACGGGGTTAGGAACAGGGTTAGGAACGGGGTTAGGAACGGGGTTAGGAACAGGAGCATTATTATTTTATCTGATTGTCATCCCATCCTCCCTTCATTGAACCCCAGACCCAACCCTGATGTGGAGATGACAGCAAAGTCTACGTATTCAACATGACTTTGACAGATGAAGCTACATCCGCTGAGAATGTACTTCTGTACATTTGGTCCCAGGTACAAAACAGACTTCCTCCTGAAGCTGAAAAGGTTATGAAACCCCAGAGTAAAGACCAAACTGTGACCTAGAATCTCCACAAATGCTAAGGGTTTGGTTTCCAGTTTAGTTTAGACTAGTTTAAAACAGGTTAGACTGGTTTAAACAGGTTAGACCGGTTTAAAACAGTTTAGACTGGTTTAAACAGGTTAGACTGGTTTAAAACAGGTTTTACTTGTTTAAAAGGCCTTTTACTAGAATCCAGAATAATGATGAGTGTGAAGTCAGAGTGGTTCAATAAACACATATGCAGATACACTGACCCTGCTGGCTCTGGGTGGGGGGGCTGTTGTGAAGTGCCTCGGACCTCCTCCTGTGGAAGTACTGGATCAGCAGGTAGACCACAGCTGTCACAGCCAGCAGGTACCATCCATACTGGGACAGAACGTCTCCGACTATGGGGACACAATCAACAACTTCATCTAATGGATTCATTGAGGAAACCAGTCACATGATCCACCAAAATAAAATAAAAAATAAAATAAAAACCAACATATCTGAGGTTAAAACACATCATATCATTAACAAAAACATTATGTACAAAGGCCCCATGCTCTGTCTGTAACCACATAAGCCCCACCCTCTGTCTGTAACTGCACAGGCCCCGCCCTCCATCTGTAACTGCACAGGCCCAACCCTCTGTCAGTAACTGCACAGGCCCCACCCCGCATCTGTAACTGCACAGGTTCAACCCTCTGTCTGTAACTGCACAGGCCCCACCCCGCATCTGTAACTGCACAGGTTCAATCCCTCTGTCAGTAACTGCACAGGCCCCACCCCGCATCTGTAACTGCACAGGTTCAACCCTCTGTCTGTAACTGCACAGGCCCCACCCCCCATCTGTAACTGCACAGGCCCAACCCTCTGTCTGTAACTTCACAGACCCCACCTCCATCTGTAACTGCACAGGCCCAACCCTCTGTCTGTAACTGCAAATGCCCCGCCCTCTGTGTGTAACCTCACAGGCCCCACTCTGTCTGTGGTTTGTATTTTACATGTGTTTTGCTGTTTTCCGGGTGTTTTTGGGCATCAGCCTTTTCCAGTGAGTTTGGATCAGTAACTGTAGCATGAGTTTACTGTTTTTACTGCATTTTGCATTGAATATTTCCTTTTGAATGAAATTAAGAAGTACTGTTTCGATAAAGCACATCCAAATTTCTTCATGTATGCCCTGTGTTTACAAAGGAATGTTGGGGGGGGCAGGCATGGGAAACACAATAAATATGTGGATATGGCATGGGGGGACACAGACTGTCATGTAGAACAGACAGCCAACATTGTCCCATTCGCCGAACACAGAACGCGCATGCCCAGTGAGTCAGAGTATGGCTTCACTGGTACTTGAGCCACGTACACCAGCTAACGTTAGCATAACTGCCGCTAACGGGTCCAGTTTACAGTTACCCACTAACCCTGACCCGAACCCACTACCCCTGACCCAGTTCATAGTTCCAGTGTTAGTGACGTCCATCTGACAGTATGGTACCCGAACCCTAAGTATCGGTATCGGGGTTTTCAGGTGACGTTACCGGCCATGCTCAGGAAGCTCAGGTCCCGGTTCTGCGGTTCCGGTTCTGGCTCCATTCGAGGAAAGTCGCCGTCGTCGACATCCGTTATCTCCACGTCGTCCATTTCAGAAAAACGCAAACGCTGAGCAGGAAACCTTTCCGAAGTCAAACTGAGATTACGTGTTGTAGTCAACACTTCCTGCTTCCGCCATCTTTACCCAAAGGTAATGAGACGTTCAAGGAACCTCGGAATGTTGTAGTTTCCTTCTTCAAAAAGTGTCATGTCTAATCATCTGAATCTCTTAACAGTTTGCTTTACCTAAACTGGAACTAAAATATCGAAGAAGAAGAAGAAGAAGGGGAAACCAGTGGTCTATTCATTCGGTCATACACTTACCCTCATTAAATATCTGTATAGTTTTTTCTCACTGCTCTGTCTTTGTGTTGTCTTCTATTATGTGATGTTGTTTATTGATGAAATTGTTTACAGAGGCAAAAAAGTTACAATGAGCAGACAGTAAATGCATCATCTATGATGACGTAACGGATCACATGGCCTGTATAGATTCGATACCTAAGAAAAAAATACTTTATGGTTCTTAATCAAATGCATGAACAGTATGTCATTTCTTATAAAATGATAAAACTCAAATCAGAGTTGATTATATAAAAGTCCAAGGTTTTTTTGTTTGTTTGTTTTTGCAAAAATGAATAAAGGTCAATGTAGGATTTAAGATAAGATCAAGCTTTATTGATCCCAGCTCTACTTCATATCCCTTCAGCGCTTTGGGACAAACTGGAAATGTGATGTTTTTTGTGAAACAGATCTTGAGTCAACAGACCAGATCCATTTTAGTGTTTATAGGTTCTATTCTATTCTATTCTATTCTATTCTATTCTATTCTATTCTATTCTATGATTTTTTTTCTACTGTATTCACTTTGCACTTTGGGGCCTCAGAGTCATGTCATTTCAGTTTTCTGTAAGAGATGCTCATAAAAACTGACAATAAAGCTGACTTTGAGTTTGATGCACTCACTGTCATCAGGGTTAGAGGTTAGAGGTTAGGGTAGGGATTAGGGTTAGAGTCAGGGTTAGAGGTTAGGGTTGGGGTAGGGGTCAGGGTTAGGGTTAACCCACACACTGTCATCCTTCACGTATGTCTTTGTTTACTGATTTCTTGTTTTTTTATTGGATTTGTGTCCTTGTTGTTTTTCTGATCACTGCTGCCACTTCATGTTTTCTTTCAGTTGTTGAAATTCTGCTGCTGGTTGATGTGTATTTTTACAGTTTTTTTTTACTCCTGTTTATTGTTGAATATAAAGTTCCAGGTCAAACATGAATAAATGTAAAAGGTTAAGAACAGAACTAGAGCCCACAGATGAGTAACTACTGTATGTTGGTCATGTGACCTAAGCAGAGGTTAAACCAGACCATGTCCAACAGAAGGCCAAGTCTTTATATGACAAGTGCATCATTCATGATATTTGCGACGCCACCACAGCGGTGCCCAGTAAACTCCTGGCATCGACTCTGATGGGATGTTTACGCAATGGCCACTACCGAGAAAAGTTCTGTAGCTCCTTGTTTTTTATTTTGTTCAGGGTTTTAAATCATTAAAGATCAAAAATATAATCAATAGAGTAGAGATTAATGTTTCCTCATTATTTATTTAAACTTTTATAATTAGGACTACAAAGATCTAGACTTTTCTGGCAGTGCGCAAACCATTCTGTCCTCCAAACTGACATACGTGTCAAACCCACTGACATTTGACAGAAAAACACATTTCAGTTTTCTGTGGATCAGTGTCTGAAGCAACTGGTCAGGTATACTGTAGTTAGTACATACAGAGGGTTAGGGTTCATTAGGGTTAGGGTCCATTAGGGTTACGGTTCATTAGGGTTAGGTAAGGGTTCATTGTTGTTAGGATTCCATAGGGTTAGGGTACATTAAAGTTAGAGTTCATTAGGGTTAGGGTCATTAGGGTTAGGGCTAGGGTTTATTAACTGTAGGGTTAGGGTTCAGTAAGGTTAGGGTTCGAGTTCATTAGGGTTCAGGTTCATTAGGGTTAGGGTATATACTATATACCTGCCCTATGTGTGGGTGCATATATTCTATAGCCCCCTAAGTGCAGGTGTATATATGATATGCCCCCCCATGGATAGGTGTATACCTTCTTATGAGCGGGCATATATACTATATACACACCCTATACATGAACGTATATACAATATATCTCCCTATGGGGGGGGTACTGTATAACCCCCCTGCCCCCCCACGTTGGTGACTGTACACTAAACCTCAGTGGTTTATCTGTCAGTGATGAAGGTATCCAGACAGGAAACAGATGTTTGGTTTATCATAATTTATTTATTTATAGTTTTATTTACTTACTGTACATTTATGTCATAATGAATAAAACAGAACTTATTTACACATGCCTTACATTACACTTCATACATTAGATACATGACTTAGGTCCACCCTCTTCTAAGGCGGCAGTACATTAGATTGTTGTTTGTTGGTTCTTTTTCTTCTTCTAACCCCCCAACCTTAATCCCCCCCCCCCCCCCAACCCCCAACCCCACCCCTAACCCTAAGTGTCTCTGTCCTGGTCCTGTTGATGGTTCAGGTCCTGGACCGTCGTCCAGACTTCTGGTTATGGGACCAGGTTCGGGTTCAGCCCTTCCAGACCCACTGGTCCATCCGTACATCCAGGTGGGGGTGTTTGGCAGCCGTGGTCTTCACACTGGCGTTCTGTCAGAGGGTACCCCCCCCACTACAATACTGTGGTTCTGTGCCTCAGAACCTCAGCTCAGAACTACCTCCTCTTCCTCACGTCTGCCTCCATGCGGCTCAGCTCCTCGTAGGACCGGTAGAACACATCCAGATGGTCACAGCCCCATGCCCTCCACACACACAGGCTCCACCCACTGGTTTCATCATGGAAACCACACACTATGGTGTCCTTCGCCACCAGTGCTGCCTCCTTGAGGATCCTGAAAGAAAGACGAGGACGAAGGGAATTACATCCTCCAATTCCAGGAAAACCTGAGAAGACTGAGGGACACTGTTGTCCACAAGGCAGTATTTACCCATGTCCTCCTCAAGAACTCTGCCCCCCCCACCCCCAGGGGCTCCTGTCACACTACTGTGGTTTGTATTACTGGAGGACGATGGGGAGTGGAGACATCTGTGAACCCATAAGTGGGTTTGGTTTGGACTGATAACAGATCACCAAATGTATATTTACACAGAGGGCACAAAAAGACAAGAGACAGAACAGAAAGATAGACAGATAGATGGATAGACGGACGGACAGACAGATAGACAGACAGACATGTTGACTGTTCTATGACCCAGATTTCAGGGTTCTAACCTGAAGAACTGACACCTGGACAAACATGTTCCACATTTAACTCTTTAATTTATGAACGCTGCCTCAAAGCATTCTGGGAGGACCCAGGTCTTCTAGTGACCCTGGTCTTCTGGTGACTCCGGTCTACTGGTGACCCAGGTCTTCTGGTGACCCTGGACTCTGAGCACATCTGCCGTACAATTATCTGTTCGTATTTAGTCCTTAGTCCTGCTGATGTGTGTCATTATGGCCCCACCCCCCAAACCAACAGAACCTGAACCGGTCCGTTTAACTACAGTCAATAATAAAATGAAAATGAGGGCGAAACAGACGTGCTGATGTTGTATGAGTGGAGCAGCCTTTTCCTGACCTGGACCTCCACCTGGTACAGGTGCACCACCCAACACCTACTTATTAAGGACATAAACACACCCTGGGTCTGACGGAGCTTTTATGACCTGCTGCTAAAACCATGTGCTTCTTTGTGGACGCTCACACTGGAGTCCTTTCAGCCATCCAACAGCTGCCGGCGGCTTTTAACAAATAATTACAGACTCAGTGAAGGAGCATAAGAACATGATGAAGGATGGGTCTGTATTGAAGCTGCATCAGTGAAGTCACATATAGGTCTGTGGGCCCTCCTGCCTCGGTGCTGAAGGGGTTAAAACACCACTGAAACACGGCTTCAAAAGTCCATCTAAACTGGGCTTCAACATTTTCCCCTCTTTGTTAAAGGGTCTATATGTTCTATTTCTACAGTCAAATATTATTATAATGACCTAAATGATCCTGGTAGTATTTATAATTAAAAAAAAATAGATTGAAAAGATATGAAGTGGAAGGGAATTTATTGACCAGATGGGTTGAGAACCATTAAGAAACAACTGTTGTGGTCAAAGTGAGTCTGTGATCAAAGCTGAGTCACTGCTGTTGTTTTGGAGTTGGATGAAAAAGTCAGCATTTCTTCTAAACAGGGTCAGTTTGATTCTGAGGCTGATGAAGGTACACAGTTATTATGGGATGTTCGCATCTTTGCTAAGTTTCCGTTTAGACTAAACTGTTCAGTTCTGACCTTATTTGTTGGATTCAAACTGATCTTTAGTTCAGTTTCAGTTTAGTTCAACACAAACCAACAGAAAACATCCACCTGTTCACTGCACCTCCTCCTGTCTGTCCTCCTCTCTCCTCCTCCTCCTCTCTGCCCTCCTCTCTCCTCCTCTCTGCCCCTCCTCCTGTCTGTCCTCCTCTTTGCTCCTCCTTCTGTCTGTCCTCCTCTCTCCTCCTCCTCCTCACTCCTCCACTGTGCTCCTCCTCCTCCTCCTCTCTCCTCCACTCTGCTCCTCCTCCTGTCTGTCCTCCTCTCTCCTCCTCCTCTCTTCTCCTCCTCCTCCTCTCTCCTCCACTCTGCTCCTCCTCCTGTCTGTCCTCCTCTCTCCTCCCCTTCCTGTCCTTCTCTCTGCTCCTCCTCCAGTCTGTCCCCCCCACCCCCCTGTACTCCTCTCTGCTCCTCCTCCTGTCTGTCCTCCTCCTGTCCTCCTCTCTGCTCCTCCTGTCCTCCTCATCTCTGGACATACAAAACAGTAAATTTGTGTTTTGAAAAATAACTTGAATCTCATTTTCTTTAGTTTATTTTCATGGATCCTGGGTTTCGTCTGGGCATGTTTTTGTCTTCCATTTAATATGTGACATCTCAGGACATAATCAGCCTTTAAATTTGGACAAAAAACTAATAAAACTATGTGTAAAATATGTAATGAGTTGTTTTTTCTTTTGCAGGTGGTTCTTTAGATGCATCCATGTCTAAATGATCAACCACTGAATCCATCCATTATGTTCAAAATACTAGACGATGTTTCTCTGAAGAGCTTTAAACAGGAAATGATCTTACCCCAAAGAAGGACATCCAGGTGGGCGGAGCACAGCAATGACACGCCCCCTCAGGTGATTGGAGTGGGATTGCATTTCAATGACCATCACGTCACCACCACGCCTGAAAACCATCCAAACACACACACACACACACACACACACACACACAAACAGTGAACGTGGACCGAGAACATGTGACCATGAACCCCATTCAGCTCCTGTGGGTGGAGCTCCAGTATATTTAATGTCCTGTCTGTAATCGGGATGTTTCTGTTCACGACAGCATTAATGTCAATGAGTCTTCCCTGGTTAAATAAAGGTTAATTTGAAAAAGTCTATCGTCTCCTATGGCAACGTGATATCATGAAATCTGTAAATATACACGGCCCTTTTCATTGGTGTTAACTGGTGTGTTATCTGTGCGCATTATAAGCTTTACACACATGTATGTTAATGCTATGTCAAATACCGTGCACTGAGGGTTAGGGTTTGGGTTTTAGGGTTTGGGTTATAAGGTTAGGGTTATAGGGTTAGGGTTAGGTTATATGGTTATGGGTTAGGGTTATAGGATTAGGATTATAGGGTTAGAGTTTAAGGGATACAATTTTAGGGTTAAGGTTATAAGGTTAGGGTTCAGGGTTATGGTTGTGTGAACAGCAGATCTTGGCATAAATTGACATATGACCAAATGGTGTTAAATAACACACAAAAGGACAAACGTGTACGTACAACACACCAAATGCCATAAGAACTGGAGTGACATACAGTGTGATTTCATGGGATCAGTCTGCCTATGGGGACCTATGTCTACATTTTCTTTGTTTTGCTATTTTGCTCCATGTTTCATGGAACCATATCTACTGTGGTTCTGATTCTGGGTTCTCCTCTGGGTTCTGTTGTGTGTTCTACCTGGGGATCCACAGAGTTCCATTCACTGGCAGCACAGTGAAGGCCTGCAGCTGGGGGGGGGTGGTGGTGGTGGCTGAGGCCTCAACACCCTCTGGGTTGTTGGACTCCTGTCGGTCAGTCCCCGTCCCCGTTCCCATCCCTGTCTCCGTCCTGTCTGTAGACAGGTTGGTGCTGCTGGGAAACGAGGCAAAGCTGGTGGCGCTGGAACCGTCTGAGTCCGTCTGCTGTGGACAGCTGCTGGACATGGAGCAGTAATCTGTCACAGAGTCCTGGTGTTGGATGATCTGGGTCCCGGCCTCTTCACTGTGGATCAACGTCACTTCTCCATTCATCCATTCTGGGTTCTCTTGCTGGTCTGAAGTCAGCTCAGAGGTGGTGTCCAGGGAAACAGTTGTAGGACGCCGTATGGTGAAGACATCCCGCAACGGATGGCTGTCTCCACAACTGAAATGATGACATGAAGTCAAATCAAACTATGATTACATACATTTGAACAAATAAACAAAGCAGGTCTTCTCTTTTCTCTGGTTGGTTGGAAGACAGTACAATATAATGACATTAGCTTTAGCATTAGCTATCCAACCTGCAGCAACGATGGAGACACCTTACATTTCATTTAGGACAAGTGGTAAAGGAACAGGTAAACTGTTGGAAGTACTGGATGTATATTCAACTGTTCTGTGAAAGTAACCACACTGCACTCCAAGCATCAGCTGGTTTTAAATCCTATTGTTTTGCACATTATTACCTCCGCCAAGGAGGTTATGTTTTTGCCAGGGTTTGTTTGTTTGTCTGTCTGTTTGTTTGTCTGTCCGTTAGTGTGCAACATAACTCAAAAAGTTATGGACAGATTTGGATGAAATTTTCAGGGTTTGTTGGAAATGGGATAAGGAAGAAATGATTAAATTTTGGTGGTGATCGGGGGGGGGGGGGGGGGGGGGGGGCACAGGGGGGGCCACTGATCGTTAGTGTGCAACATAACTCAAAAAGTTATGGACAGATTTGGATTAAATTTTCAGGGTTTGTTGGAAATGGGATAAGGAAGAAATGATTAAATTTTGGTGGTGATCGGGGGGGGGGGGGGGGCACTGATCGTTAGTGTGCAACATAACTCAAAAAGTTATGGACAGATTTGGATGAAATTTTCAGGGTTTGTTGGAAATGGGATAAGGAAGAAATGATTAAATTTTGGTGGTATTCGGGGGCGGGGGGGCCCACGGGGGGGCCCACTGATCAGCCTTGGCGGAGGTCTGCGCTCTCCGAGTGCTTCTAGTTATTAATGTGTTTCCAGTGTTTAAGTGGAAGTGAAGACTTAACGAAAGGTGGAGCCCAGAAGACATTTTCACAGCTGATAACAGGGTCTGAGAGGCCCTCCACAGGGGGGCTGTTAGGCTAAATGTGAACCTGTTTTGCTGAATTCCTCCTGAACTCCTGTGTCTACCCCCAGCTGAAGAGGTCAGTGAATGCATCAGCTTCTGTTGGCGTCTATACTTGGACCATCAGTGGGCGTGTCCGTCCTACTCACCAGTACTTGGCACAGAGCTGATAGGAGGAGGCATGATAGAGCAGCAGTGTGTTGGTGTGGTCATCCAGGGTCCACACCACCTCCTCCCCCCACAGACTGAAGCTGGTGGCCATGGATACGATGGAGGACGGTGGACTGTAGGGGTCCAGGCGTCCAACGGCCTGAAGGCCTACGCAGTCGACCACCAACACACCCGGACCGTTGGAGAACCATAACTTATTGATGACACAGATGAAAACAGTGTAAAGTCAGAGTCCAAACACCTTTGGATATTTAAGAGTGAACTTAGTCCTGCTCCTGGTCCACCCTGTGGGGACTACATCTGCACAGGCCCCTAAACCAAACCAAGTCCATGTGAGTCCACACCATCAGTCCAGTATGGGACATTTGCGTAATGAGATAAAGACTTCCCCCTAAAATAAATAATTCTTCACATGCTTGTACTCACCTGCTCCCCACTGCTGACCAGAGCCATGGTCTGGACCGGGTAAGGCCTCTGTCTGGAATCAGAGTCTTCCACACCAAACAGCGTCTTATTGAGGGTGTGGGAACACAGATATGCCTCCCCCTCCAGAGGAAGATCGTCCACCAGACTGTAGACCGCCACCAGACCGTCAGACATTCCTGCAAACACCCTGTCCATACTCTGAACAGTGACAAACATAAACATATGTGATCAGCTGACACTGTCAACATTTACATCAGAGTCTGTGGGGGTTCACATTTATGACATGGGTGAGGGCTGGGGTTGGGTTAACCCTAGGGGTAGGGTTAGGTTAACGGTAGGGTTAGGTTAACTGTAGAGTTAGGTTACATACATTTGAAGTAGATGTTTTTCCATCCAGAGTGGCTGACGGAGGATAGGAACAGGATCTGCTCTGGGACAGACTTATAAATCCGTTTTCAAGGTGGACTTTTCCAGAAAAGCTGGACATGGTGAGGACAGGTGGTCCAACCCCAACACTAGCTAGGAGTGGAGTGGACATTGTGTGTCCTCTAAAGAATCTAAACTTATGTGATGAATCTGAGTGGACAGAGGACACTGTCCGCCTTGTCCTCCATGGACATAAAAAAGGACAACCCCACAGATCAGACAACAGACACTTTTACACAGAGAAGGTCAGATGTTGATTCCACCTTTTTTCCTCCATTGTCTGATTTCCACAGAAAAGACAAAGGATGGACAAGGTGGGACAGGTGGACTTTTACACAGTGGACTTGTGTCCACCAGTCAAAGGGGCGGGGTCACAGCAGACAGTGGGGCGTAGAACTTGTGTGTTGGAAATACCCTGCGTATAGTGATGTTGGCTCTAAACAACAATGGAGGGTGGATTTATATATAAATACTGATCATCTCTGTTCCGTAGGATCTGATGGTTCTGATGTAAATGTTGGATGTTTTTATCTGTTATTAGATAAATGTTGGTTGGACTGGTCCAGATGATGGTCCAGCTGTGGTTGGGTTGGAGAGGTTTGGAGTTGAACTGGGTTTGCAGTTGAACTGGGTTTGGAGTTGAACTGGGTTTGGAGTTAAACAGGGTTTACAGCTGTAGTCTGAATGGGGTTCACCCACAATCCCACTAATGTCTGATTAATGTGAACTGATTAGAACCTGAGTGACCTGGAGCGCCATCTTCAGATGATATTATGCAGCTTCTATATTCAGTCCACCCCCGTTTTTAGACAAATACGTGGTAGACATGTCAGTTGTTGTGAGTTTTCAGGTATTTGTTGTGATGTTTTCCACGTGTACAGTTACTGACCTGTTCTTTGGCTGGAACAGAAAACAGGCAGGTGATGACGCTGGGACAGGAGAAGTGTCTCTGGGGCTGACTGAGTGGACACATGTCCTTCAGGCTGTAGATGAACACCTCCTGCTCCTAAACCAGGGTCAGGGTCAGAACCATCAACACTGTTTATTAAAACCTGTTCAAAAACAGACTCATGGAAATACAGATCTAACCACAGAATGACCATCATTATTACAGCAACAATAGAAAGTCCAATCAATAATACTACTACTACTACTACTACTACTACTACTACTACTACTACTACTACTACTACTAATAATAATAATAATAATAATAATCTGTTACCTCAGTGGCAATCCACACACTGTTTCCCAGTTTGATCTGACAGCTGATTTTAGCGCCTGGACATGACATCCTCTTCACCTCCATCAGGCCTGAATCCACATTAACCACACTGTAGTTCCTAGAGAAACAACACACCGTCACAGACCCAACCCCAACCCCAATTCCTAACCCAGCACAGCATCTCCCAGCTCCTTGAGAACCTCCGCTGAAATCTGGCTCCATCATGTCAGTGATCCAAACTCATAAATGCCCATTTCTCCTAAACTGCCCCTCTTCAGATCCATTTATTTTATTGAATTTCTCTGTTGAATTTCTTTATTTTTATTCCGTAAATGTCATTGTCTGTTCTGTATCCAATGGTTCAATAAACCAATCATTTAGGAATATGACATGATTTTTTCATCAAGTATATAAACAATATTTAGCTTCTATTCTTATAGACCTTATTGAAAGACAAATTCAAGTTCTCAGGAAAATCACCAAGGTCAATCAACTAATGATTAATGAATTAATCGATAATTTGCATCCCTAGTCCAAACCCTAAACGTTAGAAGAGTGTTATCTATGAAGGACCAGAGCAGTGAGAGTCCAAACCAACCTGGTGTCCTTGTCTCCGTCCCAGAGGACAGCACTGTGTCCCTGCAGCTGAGACAGGAAGAGCTGTGAGTGTTGTCCACAGGACAACAGGTAACGGAGACAGGGGAAACTGGGCTCCTGCATCTGCCTCATGCACTGCATGGCCACTGGCCTCTGCACAAACACAACAGTTCACACGTGACAGCAGACTGAAAAGTGACCTGACCCTAACCCTAACCCCCTATCCCTTACCCCCTAACTCAAACACCCTAACCCTAACCCCCTAACTCAAACCCCTTAACCCTATTCCTAACCTTAATCCTAACCCTATTCCTACCTGAAACTAACTAGGGTTAAGGTTACCCTAACCCAGGACTAACCCTAACCCAGGACTAACCCTAACCCAGGGTTAATCCTAATACTAACTTGACATTGCATGTGACCTCACCTTCTCTGGTTTGGTGTCCCAACATTCAGTCAGTAGGTTCTGGAGGCAGTAGAACTGGACCTCCTCTGGGCTGCCCAAAATGGGCCGGATGCCTTTGGAGAGCTTCTTGGAAATCTGGAGCTGGTGGTTCCCCAGGACGGGCCTCTGTCCGGTCAACAGCTCATACAACACCATTCCATAGGAGAACATGTCCACCTGCAGCAGAGGAGGGTTCAGGGTTGTACTAAGGCTTTGGGGTCAGGGTTTAGAGGTTAAAGGTTAGGGTTTAGAGGTCAGGGTAGGGGTTAGGGTTAGGTCAGTCTAAATCGGAATGTTGTCCTGTGACTGACCATCACATCATGGAGTGGCTGAGTGGAATTGTCCAATATTGTCTTAATCTTGGACAACATTGTCCTCTCTGAGACCACCATCAGAGTCCAGCTCCATCCACACAATGTTCCTTGCATTGGTGACCCTTAGCCTACTATCCCAGCATGCAACAGCACAGAGGATGATACGTAGTGCATTTATACATTACCCAAAGGTGGCATTAATGTGTGTGTACATGATAATTCTGTAACTTGCTGTTTTCAGTATGTTATGGTTAGCTCTTTTCATCTTTAACTACTTTTCAAAATATGGATATCGTCAAAACAGCACAAACCAGTAAACCAGTATGAGACCTCCTCCACTGTGTAAACCAGTTCGATAAGTGTAGAACCCACAGCACATACCCCGACCCTAAGTCTGGGAAACACAAGCCAGTGTTATCAGCAGAGGAAAAAGAGGGATGAGGATGGACCGACTTCACTGATAATGAATGGAAACACTCGCTGACTGATGTTCCACAGACTCTTATCACAGTCCAAAGTATGTGTGAGGATTCCTGAGTCTGATTGGTCACAGACATGGACCAGAATATCACCAGGTTAACATCATCTTCAACGTGGAACAGATTTTTCATCATAGATGGATTCATTTACAAAAAAATTAGGAAATAAACAGTAACAAAGAAACAGTGAAAATATGACAGAGCTAGTCTGGAAACAAAAGTCCCCCCCCCCCCTCCTAAAAAAAACCAAAAGACAACAAGAATAATCAGTGATGAAAATTCAGCAAAACAATTACAACCAAGTAATTATTTAAAGCAGTGTATGACATTCGTCACCAATTTCTTGGCCAATCTGTTAAACCCCAGTGTTAGCCTCAGTATTACTAATCTGTTAGTCTGTCTGTGATTACACACCTCAATCACTCCCCTCATGGTGAACAACTTCCAAGTTTACTCCATCACAAGCGTCTGTTTGTTTACAAACCAAACCCAAACCAAACCGTCACTCAGGCCTTTTCTGAATTCCACGCAGCCTCAGCAGCAAGAAGCAATGAAGCGGTTTCTGTGGTTGTTGCTGCTGAGGACAGGGACAGTACCTCTGGAGTGGACCAGTGGAAAACAGGAACCGGGGGGGGGGGGGGGGGGGGGGGGGGGGCTTCGGAGGGTGTGTTCCACTACAGGTGTATCGGACTCCTCTTCCTCCCTGTGAAGGCCTACACCAGGGTACTGCAGGTGTTGTGATGTGACTGAATGTTCAGCTTTCACTGAGTGTCGTTAATGTAAACCCTTCATGAACCGAATGTCCACATGAGTCCTCGTCCCTGGTTATTCAGTATCTGATGAAGGTCCAAAGTGAGTCAGACCTGACCGTACTTTGAAGACATTTCACATCCTTCACCTTTTCAACAGGTTTAATCTGTACTCGTACTTTCCTTTCAAGTCGAGGAAACCAGCCACACAGGACCACACAGAACCACACAGACCAATGCAGAACCACACAGAACCACACAGCTGGAAGTCACTTATCTTCCATTAAATTCTTCCACTGATTCTTGTCTCTATCATTTATTCAATGTCTTTATTCTCTGAATCACATTCAAACGGCTCAACTTCATGTACAATTAAATGAACATAGTGATATGAGATAGAGCCAGTCCACCAGATAACTAGTTAACCAGTAACCCTAACCCCCTAACCCTCTAAACCCTAAACCCCTAAGCCTGTAAGGGTTTGGTTTGTGTGTTTTGTCACTGAATCAAACAAAGTGAAGCCTGAATAATTTGGTTTATGACAAACATGGGTTTATAAAAAAAAGTCAGATAATCCTGCATTAGTCCCAAACAGGGGAAATTTACTGCTACAGCTACAAAAGCAAGATAAGAATTGATATATGAAAAATGGTAGAGGCCATAAACAGAAACAGAGCTTAAGTAGAAGATTTAGAGTAAAATGAAACTAAACATGTGTCAATGAAAGGATATAAAATGTTTTTCAAATGTGAAGTTGTGAAGTGTGACTGAAAGTCCAGGTAAACTTGGTCTTCAGTCTTTTCCATTAACGAATGAATGAATGAATGAATGAATGAATGAAGTCTGTCACTGTCTGAAAACAACTGAACAACCTGAAAATGTGTTATGAATCCATGTACGATACCTTCTCGTCATAGACGATCCCTGGTCGGACCTCTGGAGCCTGGTACCCTGGTGTACCCTCCACCCCCAGTGCCCCCTCATGGAAGGACTGTCGAGAAATACCATAGTCGGACAGTTTGATGTTGACCGGATCCTGTTCCTGGAAGGACAGAAACCAGACCAGTTACAACTGACCTCAGACCAGTTACAACAGGAACCACTGACCTCAGACCAGTTACAACAGGAACCACTGGCCTCAGACCAGTTACAACAGGAACCACTGACCTCAGACCAGTTATAACAGGAACCACTGACCTCAGACCAGTTACAACAGGAACCACTGACCTCAGACCAGTTACAACGGGAATGACTGACCTCAGACCAGTTATAACAAGAACCACTGACCTCAGACCAGTTACACTAGGAACCTGTCACCTCAGATCAGTTTCTGGACAGACATGAAGAGAGTGACCTCTGACCTCATACTGACCTCCAGAGACCACACCAGGATGTTGTCAGATTTCAGGTCACAAAAAATGATGCTTTTCCTGTGAAGGTATGCCAGTCCTGCAGCGATCTGATAACTGACTTTGAAGGTCATCATGTGTCCGAGGGGCATGTACCTGGAACCTACAATGACAACAAAACAACGTTAGGTAGAGGTTTGGGGTTAATCCGACCTGACCAACGTCTCCTTACGTGCCTTTTTGTTTCTCCTCCAGGACGGTGTTGAGGCTGCTCAGCGGCGCCAACTGGAGGGCGAAGCACAGGGGGTGGATGCTGATGCCCACCAAAGACACGATGCACGGATGGTGCAGCGAGCGCAACATACCGGCCTCTTGGCGAAACTCAGAGAAGCTACGACAAGCGTCTGCAGACTGCAGGTGTTTGACCATGGTATCTGAAACAATTATTAGAGAAAAACATAGCAAAGATGATGATGGGACCAGATCAGGAACATCTAAACTAACACTACAGAAGAGAACCAACAGAAAGAACACGGAACGTTTACTGTCAACAATGAAACCTACGGCAACTTCACTTATAGACAGTAACTGTGTATGTTTACAGCCACCAGAGGGAGTAGTGAGTCACTTTAGCTTAAGTGTGGAATCTTTACCCTAAGTCTCCTCCTCATACCCATATACCAGGAGTTCTAAGACGTTCTAAGACATCTTCATCATCCTTATGTTCAGGGCACGATCCCATCATACAATATGTGTCGACATTAAAACGTGATAAGTGAAAAAACCTTCACCAACATTCATTTATGTCTTTACTCACTTCGTTTAACTTCACACATTTGATAGTTTTTAACACTTTTACTTTTACAGAGAATTTTCAGGTAAATTCAAATCAATTTATTTTTATTTGTGTCGTATCCACCATAAAACATGATTATCCTCCTAAGACCCAGGAAATGTCAGCAAAGTACAAGCTTTTTTTGTTTTTTTATTAAATAAGTGCTTATACTGGAAACATCATGATGCAACAGTTTTTTCAGATGCAATTTTTTTTAGATTTTTATGGAATGTCCTTTGTGGTGGACATTTTTCTTTTCTTTTTTTGTATGAAGTTGTGAAACTCTTGTTCACAAATGTGGACAGAAAACCCATAGCTGGGTCTTAGGAGGTTAAATAAAGGAACATCACATGTTCAATCAAGGCTTTAAAAAGGCAAGAGAGGAAACCCAACAGACCCTCCAGGAGCCCAAGAACCTGTGGAGGAGGAACCTGTAGAGGGAGAACCTGTGGAAGGGGAACCTGTAGAGGGAGAACCTGTGGAAGGGGAACCTGTAGAAGGAGAACCTGTAAAGTGAGAACCTGTGGAAGGGGAACCTGTAGAGGGAGAACCTGTGGAAGGAGAACCTGTGGAAGGGGAACCTGTAGAGGGAGAACCTGTGGAAGGAGAACCTGTAGAGGGAGATCCTGTGGAAGGAGAACCTGTGGAAGGAGAACCTGTGGATGTGTCACCTGTGTCACTGCTGATGGTCTGCTGTCGACACTTCTTGAAGTGGAAGCGTTTGACGGCAACTGGCTGACTGCAGTATTGCGCCCGATAGATGATGGTTCCACTGCCCCCCTGGCCCAGGATGTTCTCCTCCTCCTCAGAGTACTCCAGAAGGGACTTGTCCAAGAAGAGCCTAACCAACAGACAGTAACATTTAGCTTCTTTTCCATCTTTACATTCAGGTGGAACGGTTGATAGAACAGCGGTTACCGTGCAGGGAAGTCTGTCATGAACAGTTCAGGGACCAGTTCCTGGAGCGGTACCTCCTTGTCCGGATGCAGAGGACAGATGATGAACTCCTTCTCCATGGCAGCCAGAACACAGTCCTCCATGTTAAAGTAATGAACCTCATCTGATCGACCTTCTCCGCCTTGTCCTGCAGTTTGGTGAAGGTGGCGTCCAGGAGGCTCAGTGTGGTTCTGCTGGTTGGGTGATGAGCAGAGTGGGCAGGGGGCGTACTGTTCCATCAGAAGACTGCCATCACTCTCACTGGCCGTTAAAGCTACAACACACCGGTGTTCACAGTTAACTACAGAGTTCTAGGCCAGGACAAACCTAACCCAAACCCTAAACCAGGATTAACCCTAACCCAGGTCTAACCCTAACCCCTAAACCAGGTCTAACCCTAACCCTGCACAAAGATCTATGCAGAACTCCATAGGGAATCAATGACTAACCCCTAACCTAGGCCTAATCCTAATACACAAAACTCTGGACAGAGATATGTATGAACACACCTCACACAACTGTGGATAGTTATATATGTTATGTATGTTAATGTTATATATGTTATATATGTTAATGTTATATATGTTATATATGTACACAGCTGTGGACAGAGTACATTAACACTCAAATTCAGTTTGTCTCATTTATGTTACATCACACAAAGATGACAATGTCCCAACGAATGTTTCTTTTAATCAAAGCTGAACATGGGCCAAAACAGATGTGTGTCTTTTTTTTTAAATTCAATTTGACTTTTGTTTGTCTGTTGTGTCTTTTTTAGGGTTTGGATTAGGGCTAGGTACAGGGTTATGGTTAGGAACAGTGTTAGGGTAAGGGTTGGGGCTCTGGACGATAACACATAGACCTGTTGGAGGCCACGTTTCAGTTGATAAATGACTATGTTGAAGCTGTCGTTAAATCACCAGCTCATTAAACTTCCTTGTTTTTCTTGTGTCTTCTCTGGTCTGTATTTGAGGGCAGTGCTTTCATTATCAGAGACCTGGCATTAATATGAAGATGAGTATCCATGGAAACAGAAGGAAGGAGATACTGACCAGGGAACCACTGCTCGATCAGAGAATGAACGTGGTCAGTGATGAAGGCCATGGCAGAGAAATCCCTCATCTCTGATTGGCAGATAATCTTTATGCCTCCACTCTTCTTCCTTTTCCAGTTAACATCTGACGACTCCACACTGAACAACACAAACACGACACAGTGAGGTCAGCTGCATTCATGGACTTCTGCTTCTGCGTCTTTATCATACACATGGACTGGACCAGAAACAGCTCAGTGATGTCACCACTGGTGTTTGGGTTGAACTTTTGACCATACCATTGTGTTTTTTGGAAATATAAGGGCTGATATTTAGATGGAACAATGGAGCTGCTGAAGAGGTTGTGGTCTTAAACAGCATCAGGTCGTTTCCAGGTACACACAGATAACAGGTATCTGCTGCAGCCACCTGGTTATGTACAACTAACCTGCATGACAATCCTCTGACTGAAAAGAGTAAGAACGAAACAAGAACCATAAATAAAACCACTAGTTCTGCTTCATTTACTAGAAATCTACAATTAGTAACAGAACAAGGTTTATACTGTCGGGGCTGACAGCAAGGGCGTATCCCCAAAATTCCCCCAGTCTTCTGCTAAATAAAAATCTATCCACGATAATTGTTAGAGACAATAAATATGAACTCAATTTGAGCTACACGGACCTGATAGTGGCAGAATAATGGTCAGAGAACAAAGCTTTCTGCACAAAACTCCACCTAGTGACTGAAAATGACACTATGGCTCAATCCCAGTTCACCCCTTGGTGGGGTTTATCATGATGTGTTCAGTGGGCGTCGTACCTCAGGTATCCGCCGTCGAAGGTCACCAGTAGCCCCTCCTTCCAGTAGATGGTTTGGCTGCGTCGGACTCTGAAGGTGCTGCAGCGGTTCCTCTGCTGAGCTCCAGTAAAATTGTAGATCACAGAGTTCCTGTTGCATGTTCTCCGTGCATTTCTTTTAGGCTCAAACAGCTGAATAAACACAACAATTCAGAACATGCTGTTAAAAATGCAAAGCAGTGCAGCTCATTTAAAGTCAGGTTCGTTGTGGATCTGCTACCTGTAAGTCCATCTCGTTGAGGCTGATCAACATCCTGGCTATGAAACGCTCCCAGAACCCGGCAGGAACGAAGCTCATCTTAAACAGACGCTGCAGAGTGTTGTTGGTCTGTTGGCGGAGGCAGTGGAGGTCCATGGCTGGTTTACAGGGAAGGAGGTGGGGCAGCAGGTAGCTAAAGACCAGGGGAAACACAGGAAGAATGCAAACGACTGGGCTGGACTGGACTGGACTGGACTGAACTGAACTGAACTGAACTGAACTAAACTAAACTAAACTAAACTAAACTAAACTAGAAGCACTCGGAGAGCGCAGACCTCCGCCAAGGCTGATCAGTGGCCCCCCCCCCCGTGGGCCCCCCCACCCCCGATCACCACCAAAATTTAATCATTTCTTCCTTATCCCATTTCCAACAAACCCTGAAAATTTCATCAAAATCTGTCCATAACTTTTTGAGTTATGTTGCACACTAACGGACAGACAAACAAACAGACAGACAAACAAACCCTGGCAAAAACATAACCTCCTTGGCGGAGGTAACTAAACTAAACTGGACTGGACTAGACTGGAGTGGACTGGAGTGAACTGAACTAAACTAAACTAAACTAAACTAAACTAAACTAAACTGAAATGAAATAAACTGAACTGAGATGAAATGAAATGAACTAAAACTAAATTAAACTAAACTAAACTAAACTAGACTAAATTGAACTGAACTAAACTAAACTAAACTAAACTAAACTGAATGAAATGAACTGAGATGAAATTAAATGAACTAAAATTAAATTAAATTAAACTAAACTAAACTAAACTACATTAGACTAAACTGAACTAAATTAAACTAAATTAAACTGAACTAAACTAAACTGAAGTGAACTCAACTAAATTAAACTGAGCTGAGCTGAGCTGAGCTGAGCTGGGCTGGACAAGACTGGACTGGAATTAACTGAACTGAATTTGTCAGGAACACTAAACAGTCGATTACTAAAACAACCATTTACAACTTTAATGCAGTTCTTGTGTTATGACTGGCTGTGGGTTGTTGTATGTTATGGATAGTAGTACTACAATACAAATACTACAATACAAATACCTCAGTACAGTTTTCAGGTTTATGTACTGTAAGGATTTTTCATGTTCGTTGATTGGAAGCTCCAAAAACGAGTTCAGGATGCACTTGGTCTCAGTTTAAAAATTTATTCTGATCACGTGAAATATGAACGCCAGTGCTGGTCTTTCTGGACGTGAGCTCCTGCAGGAACTCAAGTCGCAAAAAAAGTCCTGAATTTAGGGTCCGATTGGCATTTATCTTCTTGGATATCTCCACCCTGAACAATAGGTTGGACTTCGCAATGTCATCTGACTCCGTCTTCTGATTGGACCTCACCTACTGACGTGACTTGCCAACCGTCAGTTCACGTCTTGCTACGAGAATGTGCTACGCAAAGCATTATTGTTGTCGTAGACGTGAATCTATTGGAATGGAAGTTCCCAGCCTCTGTAGCCAAAACATGTTCTCCAGTGAACAGAACTGACCCTGAACTTATCAGTAGTGGTGTCCATGAGTTTACTGGAGACAAGCTTCATTTTAGAGCAGCTTAGAACAAGACTGGATTTATTCTATAATTATTCTTCAATTGTATAAAATATTATATGCATTTATTTATTATATTTTTACTTGCATTTATATTTCAAACTTTTTTATATGTGACTTTGAACTCCTGTAGATTAATTTAATTCATTATTTTTATTTTGGTCAGGATGGTTGTGTTGATTCTGAGGGTTTGGTCAGTCAAAGTCAACTACTGCATTCATTTTGAGGTGAAAAATACAAAATATGCAATGATCTTATTAAAAGAAATCATATTTGCCAAAAATATCAGAAATATCAGCAACACAAATGAAAGACACTAGTGAATGATTGATATATAAACAGGAATAAAACCTGTTGTTGGCCACAGGCAAAGCAATCTCGAACTTGGCGAGGAACTGGAAGTACTGTTCCTCAGTGTGTTGGGTGAAGCCTGTTCCCACCATCAGCATCTGCAGACACAAACCAACAAAGCAACCATCATCCATCCATCTGTTCCTTCCATTCATCCTTCCGTCCATCCATCCATCCATCATCCATCATCCATCCATCCATCATCCATCCCAACCGTTATCACCTAATCCATCCGTCCATCCATCCATCCATACAAACCAACTGTTATCACCTCATCCATCCATCCATCCATCCATCCATCCATCCATCCATCTCACTCTGAGATCTTCAGCCCGGATCACTCCATTCCTGGCCACAGAACGAGAGGATTTGAGGTGGATGATCCTCTCCAGACATTCGGACAACCACACCGGACACAGGAAGTAGAGCATACATAGACCGTGGCTGGTGTCGGCGAAGTGCAGCAGTGTCCCAGTTTCTATCAAGAAACCCATGGCTGGATGTGGATTCAATGCACAAAACAAAAAAAAAACAACCGTAAGAACCAGTGACTGTGATGAGACAACACCTGAAAGGTTCCACACCAGTGAAAGAAGGTCTATCTGATGAACATTTGGTCAAAGTCTACTGGACAATGTTAAAAAACACTCATAGGATAATGGTGTCACATGAACCTGTTCCTCCTGCCTCCTGTATTCACTGTGTTTATATCTGTATGTATGTGGTAGGTTCCTCTGTAAAGTAAAGTAAGTAAAGTAAATTTTATTTATAGAGCACTTTTCACAGACAGTCACAAAGTGCTTTATCAATTCAAATCAGAATCAAATTAAGTTTACAGAGACCCAACAGAATCCTTCAGGGGCAAACACTTGTGATTGGTGACAGTGGCGAGGAAAAACTTCCCTTTAACGGGCAGAAACCTCGAGCAGACCCAGACTCCTGAAGGATGGCTGTCTGCCTTGACCAGTTGGGGTTAAAGAGAGAGAGAGAGAGTAAAGGAGGAGAAAAGAGAGAGCGATAGAGATATAGAGAGACTGGGGGGGGGGATGACACATGGAGTACGTTATGATGAATACATAGAGTGTAATCAGTCTGTGGTGGTCCTGGGTCAGGTGGGAGACTAAAAGCCTTTTTGAACAGGAGGGTTTTGAGGTGTTTCTTAAAGCTCTCTACAGAGTCCATGGACCGTAGGTGTAGAGGCAGGTCATTCCATAGACGTGGTGCCACAGCTTTAAAAGACCTGTCACCGCGTGTGCTAAAACAGGTCCGTGGAACCATCAGCAGGTACTGTCCTGAAGACCTCAAGCTACGAGTCGAGCTGTAGGGCTGGATCAGGGAAGCAATGTATGCAGGGGCCTGGCCATGTAGGGCCCGGAAAGTTAGCACAAGAATTTTGAAATGAAGACGATATAGAACAGGGAGCCAGTGGAGAGATTTAAGGATGGGAGTGATGAGGGTTCTCCTGTTTGTGCGGGTCAGGAGCCTGGCAGCAGAGTTCTGGACAAACTGTAGACGGGCCAGCTCCTTCTTGTTTAAGCATGTAAACAGGCTGTTGCAGTAGTCTAAGCGAGAAGATACGAAAGCGTGAACGATCATCTCGAGCTCATTTGTGGACACCATAGATCTGAGTTTGGAGATGTTGCGTAGGTGGAAGAAACAGTTTTTGACTAGGTGTTTGGAGTAGAATTCTAAAGACATGTCCTGGTCAAAGATGACACCCAGATTCCTCAGTTTTGTCTTTACCGAGGAACTCAGGTCTCCAAGGTGATGTTTGATCCCTGGGATTGCACTATCCGGGGCAATGATGAGGGTCTCAGTTTTGCTGGAGTTCAGCTGGAGGCTGTTATCATTTAGCCACTGCTTCAGCTCTGACAAGCAGTTGATTAAGGAACTCAGTTTGTGGGGCTCAGAGGAGTTAAAGGAGCAGTATATCTGGATGTCATCCGCGAATAGATGATAGGAGACATCACTGTACTGTCGGATAATGTGGCCAAGTGGGAGGACATAGAGTAAGAATAGGACTGGTCCCAGGACAGAGCCTTGGGGCACACCACACAGTAGATCCGCTGAGTCAGATTGGAAGTTGTTTATTGACACAGTGAAGCTTCTGCCGGTCAGGTAAGAGGAGAACCAGTCTAGCACATGACCTGACATCCCTACCAGGTCCCTCAGTCTCTCAATCATTATGGTATGGTCCACTGTGTCAAAGGCCGAGGAGAGATCTAGCAGGACCAAGACCGTGGATTTCCCGGAGTCAGCCGCCATCAGGATGTCACTAGACACTTTTAATAGTGCGGTTTCTGTTGAGTGGCGTTGTCTAAACCCAGACTGAAAAGTGTCATAGATCTGGTGTGTCTCCAGAAAAGCTGTAAGTTGTTTAGACACTGCTTTCTCAAGGATTTTGGCCAATAGGGGGAGCTTTGAAATGGGCCTGTAGCTTTTGAAGTCTGTGGGGTCCAGTGTGGTTTTCTTTAGTTTAGGTTCTATGATGGCCTGTTTGAAGGAGCTGGGAAACAAACCAGTTGTGAGCGACAGGTTAAAAAACTTTATGACCCATGGTCCAATAGTGTCAAAGACACCGACAAGGAGCTTATGGGGGAGGATGTCTGCAGAGTGTCTGCAGAGTCTGTGGCATCATGTAAAGTCCTGTTCTTCTGTCCTGAATTGGTTCTAAAATTCATCATTGTAAATTCTGAGCTTTTCACTCTCTGGCCGTTTTCAGATCGGATATCTGAGTCTGTATCCGAGTACGTTGGACCCCCAAGTCCACTTCATTTTATCAATATGAACGCAAATGCTCCATGTGCGAGTACCGTACCTGAGTCCATCTGAGAAGGACGAAGGTTGTTCTTTTATTGAGTCTGTTTTATCTTTTTGCCTGGTGGCGTGGTTCAGTCAGACCTCAGATGCAGAGGAACACTCACTGAATCAAAAAGTCAGATGGTCCAGTCGCCTGATTGGTGAGTCCCAGTCTTGTTCCGCCTCCCTGAACACTAAACAGGTACAGAGGATGGCTTCATCAACTCTTAATAATGACTCCTATCCTTTTCAGCTCCTTTCCTCGGGACGGAGGTTTTTAGTCCCAAGGTGCAGGACACAGAGTTCTAAAAACACCTTTGTTCCTGTCGCCATCACTGAGCTCAAGAAGAAATCGTTACATTGCACTTTATTTTTTTAATTATTTACTTATTTATCCTATTATTTTGCTCTATTTATCATTATTGTGACTACAAATTTTTTAATTTTCTGTTCCCATCCTGGTTTTTATCCCAGAGACTGTTTTTATCTTCTTGAGGTTTTTATTCTGTTTTATAGCATCTTGTTTTTATTTATTTGATCTTATTTATTTATTTGATCCTTTTACTTATCCATGCTGCTACACTGATGAATGGTGGAACACTGAGCACTTTTTGTCTTGATGCCGATCAAGTACCTGCCGAACAGGTTCAATGTGTGTTCCTGAAGGATTCTGTTGGGTCTCTGTAAACTTAATTTGATTCTGATTTGAATTGATAAAGCACTTTGTGACTCTGTCTGTGAAAAGTGCTCTATAAATAAAATTTACTTTACTTATTTACTTTAATGTGTGTTTTGTGGTAATGTCAAATGCAATTCACTCTGTCTGCAAAACAAATCTACCCACGGGTATAAATAAAGAAACCTTGAACCTTGAAAGTAGTCCTGGGTACGGACCAAGTGGACTCCAGTATGGAACGTTGCAGTGTGAAAGCAACTGTATCCGAGACCGGAAGTGACCTAATCACCACGAAACCATAGACGGTGTTCCTCTTGTCTCCCAAAAAAGCCTGAGATCTACGTGATATGGGCTTGCCTTATCAACCGAACCACTGGGTGAAATATGAGGGACAACGAAGGTTGCTATTCTTCTCTTTGC
>NC_043959.1:16153452-16215952 GCF_902148855.1 Sphaeramia orbicularis | reverse complement strand
TTATAGCCCATGGTGTAAGTTACTGATTGTGTCTGAATCATTCAATCATTTACACATAAGATGTTTATTATTTTAAAGATTATTTTATAAGCCAAGTGCAAGGGCCAAGAGGGAGGGGAAGGGGGTGGGGCCAAGGGGTGAATTGGGATTGGGATTGGGCCTATAACCCAGTATTCAGTCTAAAGGGTCAATGAACACCCAGAATCCACTTGATTTAAAACAGTGATGAGTAAACACTTTAATCCACTGAATGGGTTCAAAGAATCATCACACATTACTACGAACAATCCTCTGATAAGAAGATGAGGATAACATTCAAAGATATCCATGTATAAAAATGGAATAAGAAAACCAACCAAAACTTAGTATCACCTCTTAAACGAGGATTTCAATAAATATGTACAAATTGCAAAGAATGTGTATTAGAATGTTAACTGGATTCTACAGACAAGAACAGAGAACATAACGCCTTTATAGCTGATGTTATTCTGAGGTTTACGAACTGACTTCAGACAAATTTGGTAACAACATCCAGGTGTTTACCGTTAAAATGTGCTGTAGATTAGAAACTGCCACAATATGTACACATTTAAAGAATCATATCTACATGTTACCTTATATTTAAAGTAAATATAAAGACAGAATTTGTCCTAAATGTCAGACTGATGTGGACCAACCCTAACCTTCTAACTCTAGCCCTAACACTCTAAACCTAACCCCAACCCTAACCCTCTAACCCTAACCCTGACCTTAACCTTGACCCTCTAATCCCAACCCTAACCCTAACCCTAACCCAGTGGGCTTTAGTCCTGGTGTGAATGCAGGATACTGTGGAAACATGAGTAAAGTACAGGTGTTAGAGAATCCACTCTAATGTTTGTAGAAGTTACTGAAGTCATTCACATGTTTCCACTGAGAGTAAAAGATGTTGGGTTTAGGGTTCAATGGGATGGAGGCCAAACTAGAATGTCCCATCCTCCACTGGACACCATTGGACTGAGGTTAGGGTTAGGGTTTGGAGTTTGGATTCAAGTGGACGTTAGCTGTGGTTTCATGGCTGAACTTGAAAATACATCCATGTGTCCACTTTTATTTAGCTTTAAATCTTACGTCCACATATGGACGTGTGGTTTCAATGAGTTATGGACCAGTTTGAAGACCAAACCTTAACCTGGATTATAAATAAATCTAATTCATGTGACTGGGATTAAACTAAATTAACAGTTTTATTGGTGCATCTTCAAACTTCTACAGTTAAACCAACCTACATGTATGAAAATATTCAACTAAACAGACATGAAGTTTCAATAAGAGCAGTGAATCCAGTCCACCAGGCCTCAGACTAGAACTGGGTAGATGGTCTTTACTGCCAAACAGGTACCTTCTTTTCTTACTTCCTGGGGGACGTTACTGATGTTGAGGTCTTCGATGTCCAGCTGCCACAGATTGGACAGTTGACCAAGTTCTGCTGGAAGCTCCCGGATGCCAGGGTTACTGTTCTCAGATCAGATCAGATGGTGTTATACACAGGATGTTCACAGTGAAATCCACCACCTACATCCAGTTTAATGACATTTGTTCTACTTTTACTAAAGGATGTGGATCTGAAATGTACTTGTATGAACATGGTCATCCAACACCTACCCTAACCCAAAGACCCCTAACCCTCCCCAAAGACCCCTAGCCCTAACCCTAACCCTAACCCAAAGACCCCTAACCCCTATCCCAAAGACCCCTAACCCAAAGACCCCTAACCCAAAGACCCCTGACCCTAATCCTAACCCAAAGACAACTAACCCTAACAGTAACCCTAACCCAAAGACCCCTAACCCTCCCCAAAGACCCCTAGCCCTAACTCTAACCCAAAGACCCCTAACCCTAAAACCCCTAACCCTAATCCTCACCTTAACCCCTAACCCAAAGACCCCTAATCCTAACCCAAAGACCCCTAACCCTAACCTTAACCCTAACCCCTAACCCAAAGACCCCTAATCCTAACCCTAACCCCTAACCCAAAGACCCCTAGCCTAAAGACTGAAAATGTAGTAAATGATGGCTGTCCAGATGTGTGACTGACCTGGACAGGTAGAGCTCAGTGAGGCTGTGCAGACCACACACCGACTGAGGAACACACTCCAGATGGTTATCATTCAGAAACAACACTTCCAGGGAATCCCGTAGAATCATGGGAAACTCGATGGGACACACTGGGGAAAAGAGGGAGGCAGCATATTGGTAACCAATTAGACTGAGGGTTAGGGTTAGAGTTAGGGTTAACCCTAACCCAGCAAGTATTTTCCTTTCCAACAGGAAGTTGTTCCTACTTTGTGTAAATTGTAATGTTCAGTAAAACTATCCAGTATTTCACTGATAGGACTTCCTGTATTAATTCCACATCTGTGCCTCATTTCATTTGTAGATTTCATTATAAAACACACTGACATTAAGGTTTGACAATATTTCTGCTGCTGAATGTTCGTCTTCATCTTTTTGTTGTGATTTGGACATTAATCATGTGACTAATTAATGCTGGTGTTGGTGTGACAGGACCCTGAAGCCCTCAGTTCATCATAGTGTGACAGTTCTAAGACCTGTTGAGGTGGTACCTGGATCCGGGTCCCTCCGATTCCACGTCGTCAGGAAGCCCAGTCTCCGGGTTTTGGGAACCTCCTCTGTCCTGAAACCAACAATGAGATGAGGAACCGGACATTAGGGAACATGAAGAACTGAAACATCTGTTATCATCTGAAAATACACATTCACAGCTGAAACATCTACGGAAATAGATAAAACTGAAACAGATAGAACTGAAACATCTACTGAAACAGAACTGAAACATCTACAGAAACAGATAGAACTGAAACATCTACTGAAACACCTGGACATACTTTCCCAAATGGTTCTTGGAGACATCGAGGGTTCGGAGCTGAGAACACCTCCACCTGGAGGGAGGAGGAAGGGTCACCAGGAGGTTACCGGACAGTTTCAACCATACCACAGCCTGGAGGGAGGAGGAGCAGGAAGAGGACCAGGAGAGGAGGGGGAGGACCAGGGGGTGGGGGGAGGAGGAGGATGAGGAGCACGAGGAGAAGCATGAGGAGGAGGAGGAGGACCGGGGGAGGTTTCATATTTAATGTAGTTTTTGTCGTGTTGTGTTTGTAATTGTGAAATGAACCAATGGACTGTTTACTCTTTTCTGTGCATATATATTAGTAGGCTAATGCTAATACTATGGCCTTCCAAATGATCTGTGGTTACCTCCAGTTCAAATATATACGACGGCAGCTCCTTTAGGTGGTTGTCGGAGAAGTCCACCTCTTGTAGCTGAGTCCTCCAGAAGATGGAGATGGTGTTTGGAAGACTCTCCATCTCATTGGACGAGGCTCTGCATTGTTTCTGCAACACAACGTCAAACAGCGGTTTGTGATTAGTCCTCCTGGTATCTGCACCTGTGGTCCTCAGCTCCAACCCTCCACCTGTCTGCGCTTTGTTTACACTCATCCAAATTCATCAGGTCTTCATAATCACCCATGACGACTGGTTCTACTCCAATAAAATGGACCAGAACCCCCCACCACCACCACCACGTCCATTCCAGATATCTTGCATCAGGTCCAGTGCATCATCAGAACCTGCTGAAACTTCCATCCAACACCAGAATCAGATTTATATACGGATAGTTTTCTATTTTAACTTTTTCACTTCTGTGGCGTTAAATAAGATATTTATTAGATGAGTATTTGTCCTTCTACTGGATTAAACACATCACAAACACCCAACAGGTCTGATGAGTCCACATTGACCCTGGTCCAGAAAGATGGTCCACCACAAGGAAGGGACAAGGCTCAAGTCATTACCCATCATGCCTAGTGCCAAGAGTCCAAGCCTGGGGGGGCAGGGATTACCCATCATGCAAAGTACCTCCAGTGTTGTGATGTGAGTTCTTCAGTTCTTCAAAACAGGGTTAGTAGGTTGAGTTTTACCAGAGGTTAGGGTTAGTAGTTTGAGTTTTACCAGAGGCTAGGGTTAGTAGGTTGAGTTTAACAGTGGTTAGGGTTAGCAGGTTGAGTTGTATCAGTGGACAGGGTTAGTAGGTTGAGTTTCACCAGAGGATAGGGTTAGTAGGTTGAGTTTTACCAGTAGTTAGGCTTAGTAGGTTGAGTTTTATCAGTGGTTAGGGTTAGCAGGTTGAGTTGTATCAGTGGACAGGGTTAGTAGGTTGAGTTTCACCAGTGGTTAGGCTTAGTAGGTTGAGTTTTACCAGTGGTTAGGCTAAGTAGGTTGAGTTTTACCAAAGGACAGGGTTAGTAGTTTGAGTTTTACCAGAGGACAGGGTTAGTAGGTTGAGTTTTACCAGTGGTTAAGGTTAATAGGTTGAGTTGTATCAATGGACAGGGTTAGTAGATTAAGTTTTACCGGAGGACAGGGTTAGTGGGTTGAGTTTTACCAGAGGATAGGGTTAGTAGGTTGATTTTTACCAGGGGATAGGGTTAGTAGGTTGAGTTTTACCAGAGGACAGGGTTAGTAAGTTGAGTTGTATCAGTGGTTAGGGTTAGTAGGTTGAGTTTTACCAGTGGTTAAGGTTAATAGGTTGAGTTGTATCAGTGGACAGGGTTAGTAGGTTAAGTTTTACCGGAGGACAGGGTTAGTGGGTTGAGTTTTACCAGAGGATAGGGTTAGTAAGTTGAGTTTTTCCAGTGGTTAAGGTTAGTAGGTTGAGTCGTATCAGAGGACAGGGTTAGTAGGTTGAGTTTTACCAGTGGTGAGGGTTAGTAGGTTGAGTTTTACCAAAGGACAGGGTTAGTAGGTTGAGTTTTACCGGAGGACAGGGTTGGTAGGTTGAGTTTTACCAAAGGACAGGGTTAGCAGGTTGAGTTTTACCAGAGGATAGGGTTAGTAAGTTGAGTTTTACCAGTGGTTATGGTTAGTAGGTTGAGTTTTACTAGTGGTTAGGGTTAGTAGGTTGAGTTTTACCAGTGGTTAGGGTTAGTAGGTGTAGTTTTACCAGTGGTTAGGGTTAGTAGGTTGAGTTTTACCAGAGGACAGGCCCAGGGGTCGGGGAATGATGCCAGTTTGTTTCTGCAGACGTTGAGGACCATCAGGGACTTCAGACAGTGCATGATGTTTGTGGGTAGATCCATCAGACTGTTATCAGACACGTCCAACTCCTCCAGCTTCCGGAGACCAATCCAGTTCGTTGCTAACAGAAGGTAAAGGTGGGAAAACAGTCAAATACAAGACTCTGAAGATGAAAACGGTAAACAGTCAAACCTAAGGAGCAGGTTTACAACTAGAAACCTACAAACAGTCTGAACAACATCCAATTAGTCCAATATTCACTAGAACAAGAGCACCGTTTATTATCAGTATTTATTATGTCTACGTTAAGAATGTGAGTGTTTAAGACTTTTATTATATGTATGACATTCAAATAATGGTGAAGTAAGTGTAGTTGTATTGTTGATCAGCGCAGACCCAGAAGGTTGACTTGAACAATGAGCAACACAATGAGAGCAGGGTAAGATTTTCCTAACTCTAACTTTAACCCTAACCCTTAGATGAAACAGGTGTTTGGCAGGTTGACAGTCCACCTGAGGTTCTGGATTCAACCTGTTTTAACGTCTTTCAGTTTCTGGTTCACCTTCAGTTACAGCCACATTCTAAGGTTCTACTGCTTCACGTACTGGCAGGGACGTCGAACAGCTTCACGAGTTGGTTCTTGGCAGCAGAAAGTCTCTGGATGTGAATCAGATGGAGAAGTCCAGGCGGTAAACTGGTCAGCTGGTTCTGTGATAAACTGACCTGTCGTAAACTGAAGCACAATTAACAGGAACGTGATGAAGGAACAATTTCAGCCTAATTCATGTGTCCTTTCACTCATCTGTTTCTGAATATTAATAGTGTCCAGAGTGTTTTTCAAGATCAGATGTTCTTCATTTACTCTAAGGTCCGTGAGTATTTGGACGGTGACACTAGTGTTGGAATGTTTCCTCTGTTCGTCACAATAGAAATGAAATGAAACGGTCAACATGTGATAAAACCTTAATAGAACACAACTGATAAATGTACGTGTTCATTGATCAATAATATTAAACTGACCCTCATGGGAAAATACGAGGACATAGATACTGGAGAACTGTGCAGTGACCTTTGACCTCGGACATATGTACCTGGAGCAGATGACCTCTTGGGAGTTCAGCACCACCGGCAGCTCTTTGAGAAGGTTATTGGACAGATCCAGGACCTGGAGGCCCACGAGACCCCAGGGAACCACGGACGGCAGCGCCGCCAGGCTGTTGGACGACAGGTCCAAGTGGACAATACGAGAGGAGAAGTCCATGAACCAGTCCAGCTCCAACCAGGGCAGCTGAAGACCACTCCAACAGACCACCACCTCCTGCACAAACACACTGCATAAGTCACTGGGACCTGGGATCCACCTGGTCATGGAACAGGACCCAAGAACATCTAGAACAATTAGAACATCATACATATAGATTATCATTTGGATGAATTCCTTCATTCTGCATCTCTCTCCTCTCTGTCCAAATCAGAAGACTAAATATAAACAAATGCAGAACTGAAGCCTCTTTTCCAACCATCCACCTCCAGAACCAGAACTGAGCAGGAGAACTGGAAACAACAGTTGTCAATCATGCTTTTACAGATGTTTCAAAGCATGATTCTGTTCTCCACACACACTGATCTGATGAGGGTTAAGACATGACTGGAGTCTGGTGCATGATGGTCCAGAACACAGACCTGGTCTCCACCTGCGTTGGTATTTTCTCGTAGTTGGAGTCTGAGGAGACGTTTGCTGAAAGCTGGATGGTCCATGAGAGTGTACGAAGAAAAGCCAGCTCCGTTCTGTAGCAGGAAACAGGCGATCTCCTGGTTCCCTACAACACAGAACCAGTGTTATCAGCACAGGTCCACACACAGGTCACCACCGACTGGATCCCACATATCCAACAGATCTACTGAAACACACATATCCAACAGATCTACTGGATCCCACATATCCAACATATCTACTGGATCTACTGGAACACACACATATCCAACAGATCTACTGAAACATACATATCCAACAGATCTACTGGATCTACTGGATCACACATATCCAACAGACCTACTGGATCTACTGGTACACATACCCAACAGATCTACTGGATGTACTGAAACACATATCCAACGGATCTACTGGATCTAGTGGATCACACAAATCCAACAGATCTACTGGAACACACATATCCAGACCATTTGACAGACGACCAGGCCTGTCTCAGTGTAAATTAACCACAAAGCATTTCAAGGTAGTAGTTAAAAACACAAACTACACTGTGGAGGCTGAACCTCAGTTCTACTGGTCACATGGTTTACACCGTACCGAATCACTGAGCCTGTTATGTTCACTGTAGATGATGTTCTTGATACCTTGTCAAAATACGCCATCTAGTGGCCATTGTTAGTCTATGTTATTAAAAAATAGTAGAAGAAGAATTGAACAGGAAGTGGTTAAAGAAGTTCTCACTAGTACGTGACAGTGCTACTGACCTTGGTTTCTTTTAATTTGATGTTTGTTCATGCATCGTCCGTAAGTATTATGTGTTAGAGGTGATTCTATACTTTGTACATTGCTGTTTGGTTGTGCATTTGTGTGTTAGAGTGTTCTTAACAATCTATAAAATGTGTGGAATCGTCGTGCTAACCGCGATGCTAATAGCAATGCTAGTGGTCTCAGGTCATTGTTATGCATGTGTGGATGTGCTGGTTGTGTTCTCTGATTATTGTCTGACACGATTACTGATATACATATTCCTGTTTTTTCTGTATTACAGTTTCACAATGAAATAAGAATTTCTCAGTAAACTACACTGATCATCCTCCGGAGTCTGTGACGTTTCTGAGTGTTCTCATGTTTAACTGTTTGGATAGCTAGTTCAGCGACTAGCAAGGCCATTTACAGTGAAAGGACGGCACCACAGCAAGCAACAAAGCTACAGAAGCCACCAGGTGGAGCCACTGCCATCTCAAAGAGCTAAGTAAAGTGCAAACAGGCATCAGAAGCTCACGCATCAACTTAATTTCTCTACATATGAAATAAAAAAGCTTAAAATGGCTGAAAGCAAATCCCAAAAAAGTGACACTCGATCAGTCCTCTCACGAAAACCATCATCACATGCAAGCTCAACAGCTAGTCTTGCACTACTAAGAGCAAAAGCAAAAGCAGAAGCTGCTCAAACTAGAGCCTCCTATGCACAAAAGGAAATTGAAATCAAAGTTGAACAAGCACGTCTACAAGCCACTCTTGATGCTCTTAGGGCAGAGCAAGAAAAGGAAGCTGCTATAGCAGAAGCTAATACTTTAGAGGCTGGACTACTTGAATTGAGCCTCGAAACACGCAGTGAAACTTATGAGTCATCTCTTACAGAAGACCAAAAACAACGCACTGCTCAATATGTATTAGAACAAGCAGCAGTCACTGAAACAAAGCAGCCAATTACATCAAAGACAGAAAATATTACTCCAGCACTTCCTCCTCAACCTGAAGTTGCAAAGCAAGTAAGCAAACCAAACCATACATCAATCTATGCTGCTTCTGATAACGACCACGAGAAAGCCCTGTCTATCAGCTTTAAATCACTCGCACCTGCGAACCAATCTATCCCCAAAGCATACAATACTCACAGTGATAATGTGGTAACCCAGCCAACTTACGATCTAGCCAAATACCTTGCACGCAGTCAACTCATAACTACAGGCCTTTCTACCTTCGATGACCAGCCTATGAACTACTGGGCATGGAAATCATCATTCAAAAGTGCCATAGCAGGTTTAGACCTATCTGCAGGAGAGGAGCTTGATTTGCTAGTGCGCTACCTTGGTAAAACCTCAGCCAAACAAGCCAAACAAATGAAAGCAGTCAACATTAGGTGCCCTGAAGCTGGTTTAATGATGGCTTGGGAGAGACTTGAGGAAACATATGGCTCTACAGAGGCCGTAGAACATGCCCTGTTTCACAAAATAGAAAACTTCCCCAAAATTACAACAAGAGAACCTCTTAAACTTCGTGATCTAGCTGATCTACTGTTAGAGCTAGAGGCTGCCAAGCTTGATGGCTATTTACCTGGCTTGTCTTATTTAGACACATCTAGAGGAATCCAACCAATCGTTGACAAATTACCTTACAACATACAGGAGAAATGGATGACTTTCGGCTCAAAGTACAAACGTGAGCATGGTGCCAGCTTTCCCCCCTTTACTGTTTTCACCAACTTCATACGTACCGAAGCCAAAACACGAACTGACCCCAGCTTCAACCTGCACAGCTCCAACCAGCCTACACCAGAGAGAAAACATGTCCCCGAAAGATTTCTTAAGATGCCCATATCTGTTCACAAAACTCAAGTATCTACAGCGGACAAATCAGAGAGAGAAAATATGAAAACCTCAGCTAACCCGAACAAACAATGTTCAATTCACAATAAACCCCACCCTCTAAAACGATGCAGAGGTTTCAGAGAGAAAGCTCTTGAAGAACGCAAACAGATTCTCAAAAAGTATAACATCTGTTTTCGTTGCTGCTCATCCACCAATCACCTTGCAAAGAACTGTATCGCAGAAATTGTATGTATGGAGTGTGACAGCAATACTCACATTTCAGCTCTCCACCCAGGTGCAGCCCCCTGGGAGTCCAAAGCGTCCCCTCCCCTCGAACAGCAAGGCGGGGAGAAAGACAAAGCAGACACCCATGAAGTTACATCTAGCTGCACTGAAGTTTGTGGAGAAGGAGTGAGTACCAGGGAATGTTCGAAGATAACGCTGGTGAACGTGTACCCTGCTGGTCACAAAGAGCAAACAAAGAAAATGTACGCAATCTTAGATGAACAAAGCAACCGCTCACTTGTTCGCTCTCAGTTCTTTGACCTGTTTCAGATCCAAGGAACAAGTCACCCCTACACACTGAAGACATGTGCTGGACTCATAGGAGTAACCGGAAGGAGAGCATATGGCTTGATGGTGGAGCCAGTGAACGAAAAGCTGAGCTTTCCTCTGCCAACACTCCTTGAATGCAATGACATTCCCAATAACCGGTCAGAAATCCCTACTCCAGAAGCTGCCAGTCACCACGCCCATCTGCAACGGATAGCTGACATGATCCCGCCACTGGATCCCACAGCTGACATACTGCTTCTGCTCGGCAGAGACGTATTGAGGGTTCATAAGGTCAGGGAACAAATAAACGGCCCAGGAAACTCCCCATTTGCTCAGAGACTCGATTTAGGATGGGTGGTTGTAGGTGATGTCTGTCTGAAAGGAGTACACAGACCCCCACAAGTGAACACCTACAAAACCTTTATTCTGGAGAATGGCCGCACAAGCTATTTTAAGCCATGCAACAGTAAAATCAAAGTCAAAGAGACATTCATAAAGGTTCCTGGACATTGTCACAACGCAGAACAAATCTCCACAAACATTCGTGAGTCAAGATGTAATGCAGACAACATTGGCCAACAGATTTTTGCACGCTCAGCAGACGACCATAAACTTGCTCCTTCAGTCGAGGACACGCAGTTTCTTCAAATAATGGACTCTGAATTCCATCAGGACAGTGACAATAGATGGGTAGGCCCCCTACCCTTTAAGTCGCCACGGCAACGGCTTCCAAACAACAGACAACTGGCTTATGACCGCCTCATGTCGCTCAGGCGCACCCTGGAAAAGCACCCTGAAAAGAAAGTGCATTTTCTGGAATCCATGGAGAACATGCTCAGCAGAGGACATGCAGAAGTTGCGCCACCACTTGGTCAGAACCAGGAATGCTGGTACCTGCCTCTGTTCGGGGTTTATCATCCAAAGAAACCTGATAGAGTCAGGGTTGTGTTTGACTCAAGTGCCCCATACGAGGGAGTGTCACTCAATGATGTGCTACTGTCAGGCCCCGACCTAAACAATAGTCTAGAAGGTGTGCTAATGAGGTTTAGAAAGGAGCAAGTCGCAATAACTGCAGATATCGAGCACATGTTCCATTGTTTTGTCGTCAAACCAAGCCACAGAGACTTTCTCCGCTTCTTATGGTACAAAGATAATGACATGTCCTCTGAAGTTGTTGAGTATCGTATGTGTGTGCACATCTTTGGGAATAGTCCCTCACCCTCCGTCGCCATGTATGGCCTGAAAAGAGCCGCAGCTAGTGGCGAAGTGTACTGTGGAAGTGATGTGCGCCAGTTTATCGAGCGAAACTTCTACGTTGATGATGCCCTGAAGTCACTTGCTACTGAGAAAGAAGCAGTTCACATTCTCAAACAAGCACAACATGTTCTCGCATCTTCAAACCTTAGGTTACACAAAGTCACCTCCAATCGTCCTGCTGTCCTAGAGGCCTTTCCCCCAGAGGACCGTGCAAAAGACATTGAGAACTTAGACTTGTGTACTCAAAATTTACCAGTACAACGCAGTCTAGGGTTGTTGTGGAATATTGGTACAGACTTATTCACATTTAAAGTCAATGATGATCAAAAACCTTTCACACGCAGAGGTGTCCTCTCTACAGTTAATAGCCTCTACGACCCACTTGGGTTTCTTGCTCCTATCACGATCCAAGGAAGATTCATTCTGAGAGAACTCAATACCGTTACAACCAACTGGGACGCACCTCTTCCAGACAGCATGAAAGCAGAGTGGAGTAAGTGGAGAGACTCACTCCAAGATTTACAAAGTCTCCAAATACCACGTCCATATACATCCCTCTCTACAACATGCGCTCAAAAGAAAGAACTTTGTGTATTTGCTGATGCATCAGTAAAAGCCATCGCCGCCGTTGCCTACATAAAGCTATCCACTCCAGACAAAACAGAAGTGGGCTTTGTATTTGGAAAAACAAAGTTAGCTCCTCAGGCTGGTCTTACTATCCCCAGATTAGAGCTATGCGCTGCAGTACTCGCAGTTGAAGTTGCAGAGTTGGTTGTAGCAGAAATAGACATCACATTTGACAACATTGAGTATTACACGGACAGTAAAGTTGTATTAGGGTACATATACAATCAGTCCCGAAGGTTCTACGTGTATGTGCACAACAGAGTCCAACGCATCCTACAGTCGGCATGTCCCAGTCAGTGGAAATACATTCCATCTGACCTCAACCCAGCGGACTATGGGTCCCGATCTGTCACAGCAGCACAGCTGAGAAACACAACATGGTTAGAAGGACCAGCCTTTCTTGTCAAAACATCTGAGCAGTTTTCATCTCCAAATACATATGATCTTGTCAATCCTGCCCTTGACACAGAAATACGTCCCTTGGTGACAACAAGCCTCACTCATGTGACAAAACCCACAATAAGTCCTGCACGTTTCGAAAGATTTTCCAACTACAGTACTCTCATCAGAGCAATAGCCTGTTTGGTTCACGTTGCCTATTCCTTTACCCACTTCAACCAAGCTTCTAGTTGTCATGGCTGGCACCTATGTCGACCTACAGAAGAGGAGCTGATAAAGGCTAAAGTTTGTGTTGTAAAAAGTGTTCAAAGTGAATACTTTAAAGAGGAATTGAAACATATACAAGAAAAGACCAAGATAGCCCCCTCAAGCAGGCTCTGGAAGCTGCACCCTATTCTCGACAATGATGGACTGTTAAGAGTTGGGGGCCGCATCACACAGTCTGAACTAGGCATTGACATCACCAATCCCCTCATCATTCCTGCTCGACACCACCTCGCAACACTCCTAATCCGCCACTACCATGAAACTGTGAAACATCAAGGGAGACATTTCACAGAAGGTGCTATTAGAGCAGCAGGATTCTGGCTAGTAGGAGCCAAGCGAAGCATCAGCTCAGTCCTTTACAAGTGCGTCACTTGCAGGAAACTACGAGGAAAGACGGAATGTCAACAAATGGGAAATTTACCATCCGAGCGAATGCAAGTAGCACCCCCCTTCACATATGTGGGTGTTGATGTGTTCGGGCCATGGGATGTGGTAACACGCCGCACAAGAGGAGGGCAGGCAAACTCTAAAAGGTGGGCGGTAATGTTTTCATGTATGTCAACAAGAGCAGTCCACATAGAGTTAATTGAAACAATGAGTACTGACAGTTTTATCAACGCCTTGAGACGCCTTTTCGCAATCAGAGGCCCTGTGAAACAAATAAGGTCCGACTGTGGCACAAACTTTATTGGTGCTTCCCGAAAACTGAAAATGGATAGGACAGACTTCAACAAAAAGGATGTTGAAAACTACCTGAATGAACAGAACTGTACATGGATCTTCAACCCGCCTCATGCATCACATATGGGCGGTGCCTGGGAGCGAATGATTGGAATAGCCAGACGCATCCTCAACTCTATGCTCCAAGACTGTAAAAAAGTACAGATAACTCACGAACTGTTGTCAACATTTATGGCTGAAGTATCCGCTATCATAAACGCTCGCCCTCTTGTTCCTGTGTCAACTGACCCTGAGTCGCCACTAATCCTCACACCATCAATGTTGCTCACTATGAAAACAAGATCACCACCACCACCTCCGGGCAACTTTGAAAAGGGAATGCTTCTGAAAGAACAGTGGAAAAGGGTACAAAGTCTCGCCGACACGTTCTGGTCAAAATGGAGACGAGAGTACCTCCACACACTTCAGGTACGCCACAAATGGCAGGACAAGAAACCGAATCTTAAAGAAGGAGACATTGTCTTGCTCAAGGACTCTCAAGTGAAAAGGAACGAGTGGCCCATGTCTATTATCACTAAAACTTTTCCAAGCCAAGATGGATTAGTTCGGAAAGTTGAAGTAACAACTTCTCATGCGGGCAGTAAAAGGACTTTCTGCCACCCTGTAACGGAAATGGTTTTACTCTTATCCCCAGAGTAAACTGATTGAATGGACCTGAATGTGGGATCATTATGATCCCAGGCGGGGAGTGTTATGTTCACTGTAGATGATGTTCTTGATACCTTGTCAAAATACGCCATCTAGTGGCCATTGTTAGTCTATGTTATTAAAAAATAGTAGAAGAAGAATTGAACAGGAAGTGGTTAAAGAAGTTCTCACTAGTACGTGACAGTGCTACTGACCTTGGTTTCTTTTAATTTGATGTTTGTTCATGCATCGTCCGTAAGTATTATGTGTTAGAGGTGATTCTATACTTTGTACATTGCTGTTTGGTTGTGCATTTGTGTGTTAGAGTGTTCTTAACAATCTATAAAATGTGTGGAATCGTCGTGCTAACCGCGATGCTAATAGCAATGCTAGTGGTCTCAGGTCATTGTTATGCATGTGTGGATGTGCTGGTTGTGTTCTCTGATTATTGTCTGACACGATTACTGATATACATATTCCTGTTTTTTCTGTATTACAGTTTCACAATGAAATAAGAATTTCTCAGTAAACTACACTGATCATCCTCCGGAGTCTGTGACGTTTCTGAGTGTTCTCATGTTTAACTGTTTGGATAGCTAGTTCAGCGACTAGCAAGGCCATTTACAGAGCCCTATTCAAGACCATAAAAACATGATAACTGGGAGTAATCCGATAATTGGTATAATCAGATCCACACACATGCACTTCAGAAATGCGATAATCGTAAACCCTGGTTTACATGTTTCAGTCCATTATCTGATTTCTTTTGGAGTATGAACATACGTTATGATGTCAGATGTCCACTTCCTGTCCTTTTCCAAACATCTGGTCTTATCTGGCACATTCTAAAGGACAACTTCTGGACTGTGTCTCCATTCTTGCCTTTCCTCCCGTCAAACACATGGAGGATGTGCAGAGTTTTCATTTGCTGTAGCACAAACATGTTTCCTCTTCACTTCAGAGGTCAGTCTTTGCCGACTTTTTTATGCTACGTGCCATGTTTGTTTACCTTTTTCCTTCTCCTCACGTTGTCGCTGCGTAACTTCAGTTTATATAGAGGTTTTAAAAAGTTGTACTCATGCAGATGTAACAGAACTAAATAAATCAGATGAACCTGTTTACATGTGTGAAGACATCAAAGTATTGGGGACAAATCTAGGTGTGTTAATCTGATTTATTAAAATCAGATTACTGCTGTTATCGGATAAAGATGATTAGATTATCCTGTTTACAGGATCAATAGTAATCTGATTACTCCAGAAACCAGATGTGAATGTAAATGGACTCATTGACATTTGAGGTGATAAGGAGTTGATCAGTCAGGCTGATCATCAAAACACACAGTAATCGAGCACATGTGACCTGTTCAGGATGGCCACGCCCACCTGGAGCTTCTCCAGGCCAGTGATGATCACACATGATACTGATGCTTTTATTTGTATTTACTCATCGTGACCCGACATCGTCTTAATTTGACTTTATGAATCTGTGACTTTGGTCTTCAAGGTCTATGTCAGATTGGACTGATTATTGATTATATGTTTGTGACTTGACCAATCATGCAGGCGTGCATTGTTTCCGTTCTCACCTGCCTGTGCGGCGGCGTACAGCGGCAGACCAGTTATCACTGCAAACTCCTCGCTGTGGCTCCCACAGTCTTTGGCGTCTGCATCGTAGTTGTGGACCAGCAGACGGACCACGTCCATGTGGCCCTGCTGGCATGACGTGGCCAACATCCAGTTCAGCAGGTCTCTGCTCAGACATGGACCTACCACAGACCACATGGATCCGCTTCATCATCTTCATCAAATCTCAAACGGTCAAGGGGTCAGGGGTTAAACTTAGACCAGGGGTTAGAGTTAGACCAGGGGTTAGGGTTAGACAAGGGTTAGGGTTAGACCAGGGGTTAGGGTTAGACCAGGGGTTAGAGTTAGACCAGGGGTTAGGGTTAGACCAGGGGTTAGAGTTAGACCAGGGGTTAGGGTTAGACAAGGGTGAGGGTTAGATCAGGGGTTAGAGTTAGACCAAGGATTAGGGTTAGACCAGGGTTAGGGTTAGACCAGGGTTAGAGTCAGACCAGGGTTAGGGTTAGACCAGGGATTAGGGTTAGAGCAGGGGTTAGAGTTAGACCAGGGTTAGGATTGGACCAGGGGTTAGGGTTAGAGCAGGGCTAGGGTTAGACCAGGGGTTAGAATTAGACCAGGGTTAGGGTTAGACCAGGGTTAGGGTTAGACTAAGGGTTAGAGTTAGACCAAGGATTAGGGTTAGACCAGGGTTAGGGTTAGACCAGGGTTAGGGTTAGACCAGGGATTAGGGTTAGAGCAGGGGTTAGAGTTAGACCAGGGTTAGGATTAGACCAGGGGTTAGGTTTAGAGCAGGGCTAGGGTTAGAGCAGGGCTTAGAGTTAGATCAGGGTTAGGGTTAGACCAGGGGTTAGGCTTAGAGCAGGGCTAGGGTTAGACCAGTGTTAGGGTTAGACCAGGGTTAGGGTTAGACCAGGGGTTAGAGTTAGACCAGGGTTAGAGCAGGGGATAGAGTTAGACCAGGGTTAGGGTGAGACCTGGGGTTAGGGTTAGAGCAGGGCTAGGGTTAGACCAGGGGTTAGAGTTAGATCAGAGTTAGAGTTAGACCAGGGGTTAGAGTTAGACCAGGGTTAGGGTTAGAACAGGGGTGAGGGTTAGACCAGGGGTTGGAGTTAGACCAAGGTTAGGGTTAGACCAGGGGATAGGTTTAGTGCAGGGCTAGGGTTAGAGCAGGGGTTAGAGTTAGATCGGGGTTAGGGTTAGACCAGGGGTTAGGCTTAGAGCAGGGCTAGGGTTAGACCAGTGTTAGGGTTAGACCAGGGTTAGGGTTAGACCAGGGGTTAGAGTTAGACCAGGGTTAGAGCAGGGGATAGAGTTAGACCAGGGTTAGGGTGAGACCTGGGGTTAGGGTTAGAGCAGGGCTAGGGTTAGACCAGGGGTTAGAGTTAGATCAGAGTTAGAGTTAGACCAGGGGTTAGAGTTAGACCAGGGTTAGGGTTAGACCAGGGGTTGGAGTTAGACCAAGGTTAGGGTTAGACCAGGGGATAGGTTTAGAGCAGGGTTAGGCTTAGAGCAGGGGTTAGAGTTAGACCAGAGTTAGGGTTAGAACAGGGGTGAGGGTTAGAGCAGGGTTAGAGTTGGACCAGGGTTAGGGTTAGAGCAGGGGTTAGAGTTAGATCGGGGTTAGGGTTAGACTAGGGGTTAGGCTTAGAGCAGGGCTAGGGTTAGACCAGTGTTAGGGTTAGACCAGGGGTTAGGCTTAGAGCAGGGGTTAGAGTTAGACCAGAGTTAGGGTTAGAACAGGGGTGAGGGTTAGAGCAGGGGTTAGAGTTGGACCAGGGTTAGACCAGGGTTAGATTTAGAGCAGGGGTTAGAGTTGGACCAGGGTTAGACCAGGGTTAGATTTAGAGCAGGGGTTAGAGTTAGACCAGGGTTAGGGTTAGAACAGGGGTGAGGGTTAGACCAGGGGTTTGAGTTAGACCAGGGTTAGGGTTAGACCAGGGTTAGGGTTAGACCAGGGGTTAGGCTTAGAGCAGGGGTTAGAGTTAGACCAGGGTTAGGGTTTGACCAGGGGTTAGGGTTAGAGCAGGGGTTAGAGTTAGAGCAGGGGTTAGGGTTAGACCAGAGGTTAGGGTTAGACCAGGGTTAGAGTAAGACCAGGGGTTAGGGTTAGACCAGGGTTAGAGTTAGACCAGGGGTTAGAGTTAGACCAGGAGTTAGGGTTAGAGCAGAGGTTAGAGTTAGACCAGGGTTAGGGTTAGACCAGAGGTTACAGTTAGACCAGGAGTTAGGGTTAGACCAGGGTTACAGTTAGACCAGGGGTTAGGGTTAGGTCATTATCAGAACTGAAGTCTTAAAACACTGAATTTGTAATTTTGCTAATACATTTGGGTAAAATTACTGATTATTTTGGATGGAAACCTGACCCTAAAACACTGAACTCATGTATTTCCTTCTAGTGTAAACCAGGTCCAAATCCTGCACCGTCCCACATACAGTTAAAACACTGAGGAAGGAGAACCACAGGAACCAGAGCACTAGTTCAGAGCGTCTTCATAAGCGGTTTCTCGTACCAGGGATGGAGTCCAGAAGCTCTTTGACCAGGCTGGTGTGGCCGTAGTACGCCGCTACGATGGCCGGGTTTCCATTGGACGGTTCGTGAGGGACCGCTACATGAGCCTCTTTCAGAAGGTACGTGACGCTCTGCAGATCTCCATGTTGAGAGGCCATATACAGGAGACGGACCTGGAGAACACAGGTAGAACATCTACTAGAACGTCACAGCAGCCACAGGAACAGACCAAATACAGACACAAACTGTACTTTAGATTATTCAGTATTCTTCTACTGTGCTTGGACAAACATCTGCACAAACAAACAGTGATTACATGTGGAACCAACGAACGAGGAAACGAAGAACAAACTATGGAAATATGTGCATTAATGTTGACCAACGTAGAAGGGTTCATTTGTATCATGTCAGATGTTCCACAGTAGAGCTCATCAACCTGCTAGAACCTCAGACATGTTCTGGTTCTGTTGGGTCTAGAACACATGTTCCACAGATAGAACGGATATCAGCTGATATTGACTTAGAACGGGAAACTTATCAGGATACAATGACCTCCTCTCTCTCTCCTCCTCTCTCTCCTCCTCTTCCTCTCTCCTCCTCCTGTCTCTCCTCCTCCTCTCTTCTTCTCTCCTCCTCCTCCTCCTCTCTTCTCCTGTCTCTCCTCCTCCTCCTCTCTCCTCCTCCTGTGTCTCCTCCTCTCTTCTCCTCCTGTCTCTCCTCCTCTCTCCTCCTCCTCCTCTCTTCTCCTGTCTCTCCTCCTCCTCCTCTCTCCTCCTCCTGTGTCTCCTCCTCTCTTCTCCTCCTGTCTCTCCTCCTCCTGTCTGTCCTCCTTTTTTCTCCTCCTCCTCATCCTCATCTCTCCTCCTCCTGTCTGTCCATGGGTTGAAGTGTATGTACATAAGTGTCCGGTCCCCGTCAGAGGACGCTGGTGCTCTGGTTCCTTCCTACTCACGCCATTGATGCGTGGCGTCCCTGCGCTGCATTCCACGCAGCAGGCCTGTTGGATCAGCTCTCTGGCGGCGTCCTCTTCTCCGTTCTCATATGCCGTCTGGATGTTCTGCAGTGTGGGGGAGGGTCCCAGCACTGGTCCCGGAACCTCCACCAGTGATAACTTGGCTCCCATTTCATCCCCAGGACCTGCCGGAGAACACAGCGTATTACTCCAGTCCTACATCCACAAGTAGGTCATCAGTGACTTGGTACAGTCTGCACTCAGAGCACCTAGGAACTGCTGAGCAGATTAGTGTGGAGTGAGGAGAGTCTGTGGAAGCAGGTGGATTTCATACACAGCACCTAGCATTAGCACTGGACCCATAACACACAGCACCTAGCATTAGCACTGGACCCATAGTACAAAGCACCTAGCATTAGCATTAGGCTCATAATACACAACACCTAGCATTAGCACTGGACCCATAACACACAGCACCTAGCATTAGCACTGGACCCATAGTACAAAGCACCTAGCATTAGCATTAGGCCCATAATACACAACACCTAGCATTAGCACTGGACCCATAACACACAGCACCTAGCATTAGCACTGGACCCATAACACACAGCACCTAGCATTAGCACTGGACCCATAACACACAGCACCTAGCATCAGCATTGGAACCATAACACACAGCACCTAGCATTGGCATTGGACCCATAATACACAGCACCTAGCATTAGCACTGGACCCATAACACACAGCACCTAGCATTAGCACTGGACCCACAATACACAGCACCTACCATTAGCACTGGACCCACAATACACAGCACCTAGCATTAGCATTGGACCCATAACACACAGCACCTAGCATTAGCACTGGACCCATAATACACAGCACCTACCATTAGCACTGGACCCACAATACACAGCACCTAGCATTAGCACTGGACCAAAACACACAGCACCAAGCATTAGCATTGGACCCATAACACCCAGCACCTAGCATTAGCACTGGACCCATAAAACACAGCACCTAGCATTAGCATTGGACCCATAATACACAGCACCTAGCATTAGCATTGGACCCATAACACACAGCACCTAGCATTAGCATTGGACCCATAATACACAGCACCTAGCATTAGCACTGGACCCATAACAAACAGCACCTAGCATTAGCACTGGACCCATAATACACAGCACCTAGCATTAGCACTGGACCCATAATATACAGTACCTAGCATTAGCACTGGACCCACAATACACAGCACCTAGCATTAGCACTGGACCAAAACACACAGCACCAAGCATTAGCATTGGACCCATAATACACAGTACTTAGCATTAGCACTGGACCCATAACACACAGCACCTAGCATTAGCACTGGACTCACAATACACACCACCTAGTATTAGCACTGGACCCATAACACACAGCACCTAGCATTAGCACTGGACCCATAACACACAGCACCTAGCATTAGCACTGGACCCATAATACACAGCACTTAGCATTAGCACTGGACCCATACTACACAGTACGTAGCATTAGCATTGGACCCATAATACACAGCACCTAGCATTAGCATTAGCAGACATTAGCAGCAGTGAAAGGGATCTAGGACCATCTGCAGAATCAAACACACAACCTTCCATCTGTAAGGAGAAAGTATTTGTCATTTGTCAGTTTTAGTCTTTTTTTTTTCAACTGAATTCACTTTGTGATTTGGAAAATTCTCAGTAAAATAATAACTTGACTTGTATTGACTGTATTCGTATAATTTCAGAAATACTTCATAAAAGTATCCAATAACCATAAATAGGCTGTTTGTGATAAAATGTGTGTGTGTGTGGGGGGGTTGATTTAACAATAACTCAGATCATGTGACTGTGGGGGGGTTGATGGTGCTGCTCTTTTACACAGCTGTGGTTCTGGTGAACGTCAGAACCAGAACCATGAACAGTTCAGTGGTTCTCACTTCAGCGCTGAACCGTTGTGTTTCCTCTTTCAGCTGCGTCAGCCGTTTCCTGCAGATGGTGGAGACGATGAATAATTGAACATGTGAATGAGCTGCAGAGGGTACATGAGAAAACCCCTGGGACCCAAGACCCTGACAGGAGGAACCCGCCCATTTAACTCCACCCACCCGGTTAAGATCAACCAGATCAACCACTGAACCTACACATCTGGGTCTGGGTTAGGGTTAGGGTCTGGGTTTGGGTCAGGATTTGAGTCTGGGTCTGGGTAAGGGTTTGAGTCTGGATCAGGGTTTGGGTCACTGCATAGACCCAGTGCACAGGCACAAATCTGTGCTTAAACTCTGCGTACGATCATCTGACGCACAAATCCAGGATTCATCAATATTTTCTTTCCTGAATTTGTTTGTACTCTGTGAACAAATGTAGACCTGCCTCAGACCATGAATACGCACAAATGAGGAACTGACTTAGAAAATACAAACACATACCTTTAAGTACAAGCAGAGAATATAAAAACACGCTCATTAAAAAGAGATTTAATCAACAAGTTTTTAAATCATTAATTTACTAATATATTGGACAAATGTATTAAACAACCATGAAATGAGTGGACCTTGTCCCCTGTCCTGTGGCCTTAGATTGGGTGGGCCCGGTCCTTCGTCCTGTGGTCTTAGATCAGGTGGACCTGGTCCTTCTTTTTCTTCTTCTTTAATACATTTTTGGGAATAAACTTTTATGTGGAACCACTTTTTTCCGCCTGGGTCACAGTGAACTTCTCCTGCTTCTCATACTACATTGACACCAGAGGCGGCTGCTCGTCTTTCAGACAGGGGAAGCTCACTGTCGGCTTACATCAAAAAAAAAAAAAAAAAAAAAAAAGTCAAGTTATTTAAACATACATTCGGCCCTCCGTTCCTTTTTAAGAAAATGGTCAGTGACCTTATCGTACCAAGTAGGCGTCTTTTCCAGGGACTGGACCAGTGTCCTCTCAATGTCCAGCAGAGCTGGGCTGCTTAGATTGCCTTGGCCCATTGTGTTGTGAGTGTGAGACTTCAGCCTTTTTAAACTACAGATGCTCCTTTCACTCCAACCTAGTCGACAGTTTGACTGATTTAACTATCTACAAAATGATATTAAACTCGAACAAGAAATGATTAAATTATGTAACTGAAACAAGAAAACGCTGAAATTATGTTCAATTGAAATAAGGAAGTCCAATGAGTGTGTTTTATTTACAGTGCAAGAAATGAACGAGTAATTTCGTAGTGGTTTCTCTCTCTCTTTCACAGCAGAATGTGCGACGGTATTAAACTGAATTCTGTCAGTGAAGAAGTAGATCTGAAAATAGCTGTCAATCAAATGGGATTCAGCCTTTTGACTGATTCTCCAATCAGCATGTGGGATTCTGGCGTCCAGCCCGGCTGAGCTCCGCCCACAGCTCCATTCACCCCCAGAGACGCCCGGCGTCCAGGGGCGGGACAACATCATGGCATTTATCCAATTACTGTCCAGTTTTGAGGCAATGAAAAAAACTGTTCCACTCAGTCCCATTGAAGCCCATAGACGCCCTGCGTCTATGAGCAAATGCACTGAGCAGAGATCGAATGAGAAAACAGCGCAACGGGAATGTATGAGAAGTGAACAACATCGAGTCCGCTGATTTGTGATAAAGCTGATTCTGAACGAACTCATCTTTGAGATGAACGTGTTCTTAACACATTTGTAGTGTCAACACAACTGTACAGATTTAACCATTTAATTTTTGTAATTTTAGGGGAAGCTGGGCTTCCCTTGCAGTCTATGAGAAATCACCACTGGTTGACACCCTCTGTTATTGTGGTCCAAGCATCTTTTTTTTTTTTTTTTTTTTTACATTCATCACCCCTGTGGAGACACTTTTGTAAACTCTTCCTTCCACCTCAGACACAGTTGTTTTCATTTCTGTGGTTGTAAAGTTCTTTTTTGGTGCCATCACTTCAGCCAAACTGAAATGTTCTACTTCTTTCCTCACTGAACCACTTCCTTCATTCACACATCAACTCCAGCCAAGCAACTTCCTTATATGGAGAAATGGGGGCGTGGCAGTATGCTAATCACATGCTAATCACAACTTGCAAACACATGCCTGTCAATGTAGAATGATTCTGATCCACACACATGCATAAGGTGGTCAGAACTAAAGTGTCTGCAGGTGTCATGAACCCTACGGTGGTTTTATGTTCGTACTTATTTTATGACCAAAGTCAGAACATTTCAGATGCACATATTAGTGAATGAAACCCAGAGACATTTATACCTGATTTAATTACATGTGTTTTTATGTATGTTTCCAAATTTAACAGATGAGAGGATTAAATGATTCACACAATATGATTTTCTAGGGTTTTCCTTTTGATTTAATGCAGCTTGTGACATTTTTTTTCTCCATTATTTTCCAATATTTTCCAGTGAAAAGCATTGAGTTGAAGTTTAGTTTTCATTATATAAACATAATTCAACGTTCTTTCAAACATACAAAGTTCCTTCACTTTTACAGCCTGGACCTTTTCAATTTAATTCTGTTCAGAAGTTCAATCATTACTTTTCACAGTTTTTACACATAAATCTCTTTCCTTTGACCAGTTTAAACTGAACTAACCGTGTCAGTAGTTGGAGTTCTACTCACACTAACACACATCAGTACAAACAGGCTGCAATAACCAGTGGAACTGAAGGGAACTTCCACTGATCCTGTTAAACCTGACACACATTCAACATGTTTCACTTTCACCAGGAACCAGTTTCACCCTCAAACATGTTCAGACCCGACCAATCCAACTGTATTTACAACAGTATTTACACAACAACAGCTTTTACACAATTGTACTTACACGACTGTATTTACACAACAACTGTATTTACATAAAGACTGTATTTAGACAACAACTGTATTTACACGACTGTATTTACACGACTGTATTTACACAACAACTGTATTTACACAACGACTGTATTTACACAACAACTGTATTTACACAATGACTCTATTTACACAACAACAGCATTTACACAAGTCTATTTACACAACTGTTTTTACACAACAACGACATTTACACAACAACAGCGTTTACACAACAACCGCGTTTACACACACAACAGTATTTACACAACAGTGTTTACACAACAGCGTTTACACAACAACAGCGTTTACACAACAACTGTATTTCCACAACAACAACATTTACACAACATTATTTACACAACAACTGTTTTTACACAACAGCGTTTACACAACAACAGCTTTTACACAACTGTAATTATACGACTGTATTTACATAACGACTGTATTTACACAACAACAGCATTTAAACAATGACTGCATTTACACAACAGCATTTACACAACTGTATTTAAATGACTGCATTTACACAACAACATTTACACAAAAACTGTATTTACACAACAAACCATCGCACAACCACAGACAACAACTGAACGTGTGGAGGTTGCTGCTGTGATGGCAGACGTACAGTTATGGTTTAAAGGGTTAAAGGTTAAAGGGTCAAAGGTTAAAGGGTTAAAGGTTAAAGGGTTAAAGGTTAAAGAGTTAAAGGGTTAAAGGTTAAAGTTTAAGGGTTAAAGATTAAAGGGTTAAAGGTTAAAAGGTTAAAGAGTTAAAGGGTTAAAGGTTAAAGGGTTAAAGGTTAAGGGTTAAAGCTGCGTATGTCTTTCGTCCTCAGATCTGTCCATCCTCAGTCATATCCTCAGTGTCATGAATCCGTTCGTCTGTCTGTCATTATTCACCTGAATCTCTTCCCTCATGTTGAACAGTTTCTCTGTGTACTCCAACAGAAACAAACCATGTGTTTACAAACAGAGTCAGTAGGGAACTGGGGCCTGTTTCACGAAACTAGGATTCCGTCATCCAGGATGACTGACTAAGCCGCGCTCAACGAATCCAAAACATGGGAGTCCAGGCTTAATCGGTTTCACAAAGACCAAGCCAGGATGAACGGACACGGATTCATCAAGCCAGGTGTAACTCATCCTGGATAAGAGCGCGCACCCGGCTTCCTCAAGAGACCCCGACATCGATCACAGATTCACCGATTCACCATGGCAACTAGAGCAGCGGAATTTACCCCGTCGGACGCAAAACTCCTCATTTTGGCTAACGAGGAAGTAAAGGAGCGAATCAAAAAGAAAGACAACACCACCACAGTTACAAAAACAACCAGAGACAGCATGGCGAAGGATTACAGACAGCCTGAATGAGTAAGTAGTGCACAAACACACACTGACCACTCCGCTGAAACCATCACAATTATGACCCAAATAGTTAATGAACATCTGTGAAAACGGAGTTGTGGAATTGTAAGTGAAACTAACTGTAGATGTGAGTGAAACTGTGTAAATCTAACTGCATCAGACTGAAGAACTCTGATAAACAGATGAACTCACTGACTTCAGTGAATTTACATTTGGGATAAATAAACTTATCTTATCATGATTCATGACTTTGATATTGTTAATTAACTCATAAAGACCCAAACATCAATCACTACTGATCTAAACTGTTTAATCCCTGTTGATCCACTAGTCCTATTAATCCATGTCAATAATTGGTGTAAAGTACAGTTCTTCATCTTTTCATGGTCATCAGAGATGACCCATTTGGACGTTCAGAGGCTCCGTAGTGAATGTGGAAACACCGTCATCTTCTACAACATTGATTCACCAGTCAAACCCATGGAGTTGGATCAATGACAGTGGATGGACACACTGGGTTTATGTTCAGTTAATGACAGATTGGACTGAAAAAGACACTGTTTATTCAGTTTGATCTGTTTCTGATAGAATAACCATCAACTTTAATCTGAGCTTTAATGAACATCTTCAATCCTGAGTTCAAAGACTGTACAACACTATTTATGTTTAAAACTATGTTTAAATGTCATGAAAATATATGAATAATGTGAATGTTCATTTTTCCACTAAACAATGCCTATTGAATTGTTTAGTTTTTGGTTGTTTCTGTTGTTACTAAGCTAAAGGCATTGGTATCTATTTTATTTAATTTTGTTTGGTGATATGAATGGGGAGGTCAGCAGAATGATCTTAGGCTTCAACCTATTCCTTTACAGACTCTTTAGTTTTTAAAAATTGTATCTGCATAAATGTCTAATGTTTGAAATGTCTGAATAAACACAATTGAACTGAACTGATCTAATGATTGCAAAATCATCTAAAATCATCATTTATGTAAAATTATTGAAATTAATAATCACAAATGTTTAAATACTGACAGTGGGTCTAGTTACTGTGATTCCATTGTTTAATGGGCAGTGGAAGAACTATTGGTTTCCATTTGTGGTGACTGTTGACTGAGATGAGGGATGAGATAAAATAAATCCTGGAATTTAGCCTGGTCTGGACCAGGCTAGCTCCACAGACTAAATCTCCATGGTAACTTATATCAAAACATATCCTGCTTTCCCCTATCCTGCTTTTGTGAAACCGGATCATGGATAAGTTGAGCCAGGATAGCCAACATATCCCGGCTTAATCCCTTATCCTAGTTTTGTGAAACAGGCCCCCGGACACTAAGGAATTTTGTCCCAACGTGCATTGTGGGAAGTGGAGTTCCAGCTGTTTCCACATCCTATTTGATACAGCCGTATGATATCATATGGTTGAACTGCCGATGCACGTACCTCCGCTTCCCACAATGCACGTTGGGACAAAATTCCTTAGATGTCCAGTTCCCTACTGACTCTGTTTGTAAACACATGGTTTGTTTCTGTTGGAGTACACAAAGAAACTGTTCAACATGAGGGAAGAGATTCGGGTGAATAATGACAGACGAACGGATTCATGACACTGAGGATATGACTGAGGATGGACAGATCTGAGGACGAAAGACATACGCAGCTTTAACCTTTAACCCTTAACCTTTAACCCTTTAACCCTTAATCCTTTAACTTTTAACCCTTAACCTTTAACCCTTTAACCCTTTACCATGTGCTGCTCAGACACATCAGTCCTTACAGTGTTTGGTTCAGTTTCATCGTCTGCAGCTGAAACAGATGATGAAACTGAACTGGATCAGAGTCAGTGAAGCATCTGTTCAGTCAGACATGAGCATGAAAACACATCAATCAGCACTTCACCTCCACCTTTACCTCCATGTCCACCTCCACCACCATGTCCACCTTCACCTCCACCTTCACCCCCATGTCCACCTTCACCTCCATGTCCGCCTTCACCTCCATGTCCACCTCCACCACCATGTCCACCTTCACCTCCACCTTCACCTCCATGTCCACCTTCACTTCCATCTCCACCTCCATGTCCACCTTCACCTCCACCTCTACCACCGCATCCTTGTACTAACCTGCTCACAGTGAATAATCGTCCTCCTCTTCTACCTCTTCCTCCTCTTCTTTCTCCTCTTTCTCTTTCTCTTTCTCCTCTTCCTCCTCCTCTTCCTTCCCCTTCTCCTCTTCTTCCTTCTCCTCCTCCCCTTCTACCTCTTCTTTCTCCTCCTCCTCTTCTACCTCTTCCTCTTCCTTCTCCTCTTCCTCCTCTCCCTCCTCCTCTTCCTTCTCCTCTTCCTCCTCCTGCTCCTCTACCTCTTCTTCTTCCTCCTCCTCCTCCTCCTCCTCTTCCTTCTCCTACCGCTGCCTCATATACATCAGTCACCTCCTCTTCATGGCTTCCCTGTGGAGACTGTGCTGCTTTTACCCAGAATCCTTTGCTAACCTGCCTGTGTCTCCTCCTGTGTAATCCTCTAACAGACTGTGTGTGTGTGTGTGTGTGTGTGTGGTGGTGGGGGGGGAGGAGTCGGAGCAGCCGGGGAGCGTCCTTTCTTTAAGAGCTTCCTGTCTCCTAGATCTTATCACATCTCAGATCTGTTGTATCTGACAGTGATCGTCTGGAGTCTGTGCAGACCAAAGGCCACGCCTCCAAACCACAGACCACGCCTCCAAACCATACATTACGCCTTCACACACTCACAGCAAAAACAAAACACTGACAACAACAGGATGAACACAAAAACACATGATCAACACCGGTACCAGCTGCATTTTACTCAAGACAAACAGTTGTGGTCCAACTATTACACAACCACATGGACATTAGGATGAGAACCATTAAGAAGCAACTTTTATAGTGGGTCAAAGTGAGTCTGTGACAGAAGCTGAATCACTGCTGTTGTTTCCTCTGGACTCAGCTGTAAAAGTAGAGAATGGAGTTGGACGGGAAATGTCAGTGTTTCTTTTACACTGATTAGTGATTATGAGGCTTATGAAGGTATCACATTATTATGGGATGTTGTTGTCGTTACTAAGTTTCTGTTTGTTGATCTGTGGTTCACACTAAACTGTGACAGTTCTGACCTTTGTTGGATTCAAACAAATCTTTAGTTCAGTTATAGACAACAAAAACCAACAGAAAATAGAGCTAAGCTAACGGAGCAAAGCTAATAGAGCTAAGCTAACAGAGCTAAGCTAACAGAGCTATAATGGTAAGTATCAGCTGACTCGTGTGAAGATTAAAAAACACACTGTTCTTTGGACCAACTGTCTAAATAAGTGTCTATACGCTTTATTTTGAAGAAGAAAACATGATGGTGTGTGAACAAAGAGGATATGTGGATACATAGCACTGATCCACTGGTGGCTTTAAACGTGTTCTAGGATGAGACTCCCCCTGCTGGCAAGAGGATGGAGTATCACTATGGCATACTGTAGAACTCCAGCAGAACTTGTCATATAGAAAAACTTTATTTCACTTAGTGGATTTCAGGAAGTGGCCTTCATCTGGGTCAGCAGGAAATACATAAGCAGATATATTTAAATAAGATAGAAATCATGAAAAAATTTAATTTTTTACAAGTGCAGACTGAAATAAGTTTTTTTGGTTTGTTGGATTCAAACAGATCTTTAGTTCAGTTATTGACGACACAAACCAACAGAAAACAGAGCTAAGCTAACAGAGCTAAGCTAACAGAGCTATAATGTAAACTATCAGCTGACACACGTCAACATTATCAGACACTGTTATTTTTGTCCACTTTTAAAATAAACGTCAAGTTTAATTAAATTTGATGATTCCATAAAGCAGATGAAAGTAGTGGCTTTTCATTTGTACATCTGCACTAAACTTTACTGATATTTACAAAATGTATGAAAAACAGAAGTGTGTAATGTCGGTTTTTCCATTAAATTACAAACGCAATGATTTGTTTATTTATTATTACGAGATCACAGAAGAAGTCATTTCATAAACATGGCGGCGACCATAAATATCATGTTTATTTACAGATATATTCATCATTAGTCTATATTACCCCTCTATCTTCTACTAAATTAAAAAAAAAAAAAAGATTGGGTTTCCTGGTGTGTCCATGTTTGCTTTTAAACTCTTCTTCTCTTGTTTTAACATCCGTCAATATCCAGGTTTTTAATTCATGTGACTAGTTGTGGGGAAAAGGTCTTTCCATTGCAGTTTTGTGTGATATACATGCCTGAAAAACCACCTCTTGCCAGCGTAAAACCTTTTAATCGAAAAACAAGAGTTTTGGCAAAGTTATTGTTCTTCCATTAGGTAAATTTTTCTGCATGAGTTATATTTGCACAATTTGAGGGCCAATGGAAAAGAAACTAGTATCAGTTTGATCCTTTATTCAGTGACTGATCCAGTCTGTGGATCCATAAGGTTGGTTCTGGTTCTGAGTGTGTTCTGGTACCAGACTGACCCCTGCTGGTCAGGGTCTGGAGCCATTTACTATTTGCTACTTTGGAATTGATCTGAAAACCATTGCTGATCCATTGCCTTTTGAAGCACATTTAGTCTTTCTCAAAAAGAAAAACAAAAAAACAAAAATAAAGACATGTTCTGATTGGACCTGTTGTTGTTTATGGATGAAATAAAGAACATGAGCCGTAAATCAGAAGATAAAGGACTAGGAGAGTGTTTGTTATGTTTCTTCTTCCACTCAGGACCAAAGCCTTTGAGTCCAAGTATCAGTATCAAGTATCAGGTTCTGGTGATGAAAGAACCTGCTCAGAACCTGCTGAACAGGTCGAAGAACTGGGTCCGATTATCTGGAGCAGCTCAGGTCTTTGTTCTCCAGACTTCTTTAGAAGGTGGTATCAGTGGTTCCCTGAGGGTTCACAGTTATGCAGATGATGCACAGATATACAGAACCATCAACACCTGGAGAACACATGTGTAGAACCCATCTGAAGAACCTTCCACTGCTTCAAACCTGAGTCTAATCACTTTCACTTCTGTTTATCTGCAGATCCATGAAGTCAGTCTGAAGACACATGGACCAGAACCATCAGGACTGAACATCCATCTGGTACCAGAACCACCTTTAACACAACGCTGACTAAAGCTGTTATTTCTATTTTACTCATTCTTCTGAACCCGTTTTATCCTCACTAGAGTTGAGGGGGTGGAGCCTATCTCAGCTACCTATGGGTGAAGGCGGGGTTCATCCTGGACCAGTCACCTGTCCATCACCATCCTGGACTAAAACTACACAATTACACACACCCAGAGACATGGACATAAACTCCAGTGGGTTTACTCACTGCTTTGCTGCTCCATGTTCCTGGGACAGTCTGAGTCCTGGGGTTGTCCAACAGACCAGTAGGACATTCCCACCAGAGATACTGGGATTGGACGAAGACAGATGGATGCTTACAGAAGAGGAGACAACGATATTTTCACCCTGAAAGAAGAGGAACTGGTCAACACCTGGAGACAGATAGACAGACAGATGGACAGACAGGTAGAAATACAGGTAGACAGACAGATGGACAGACAGGTAGAAAGACAGATGTACAGGCAGGTGGACAGACAGGTGGACAGACAGATGGACAGACAGATAGACAGACAGATGTTGATCCTTGTACTAATACACACATGTAGTACTTTCATACTTTTCTAACTGGAGGATGAATTAGTGCAGGTTGACTTTCATTTAGGTCCATTTCTGTTGTACTCTGGAACATCTGACGTTAAACAACCTGTTCAGAACCAGAAGATGAGTCCAGGACCTGATTGATCTGGTCCAGGACCTGGTCCATCTTCATCTTATTGATAATCATATGTCATTAAATATTCATCATGTGTTGTTGTTGTTGTTGTTGTTTTTTTTTTTTTTTTTTTTCCCAAAACGACATTTACTGAACTTTAAGTTTGTGTTTAAACACTTAAGTGATAAAACACAGTCACGTGACACTTTAGAGTTTTATTATTTACTGTGTGAAATTAAAGTTGATCATAACTAACATGATGAGTTCAAAGGAGTCAGTTCCAGTTTTCTTCTTGATCTCGAATCAGAACCATCGAACGTGTTTCATGTCCTTCAGTCTAAAAGAACCCGGAGTCCTCCACCGGACCGGACTGTGTGTCTATGTCCTATAAACTGTCCTCTCAACTGTCCTATAAAGTGTCCTATAAAGTGTCTAATAAAAACAGGAAACCCGTCCACTCCACTCCGGTGCGTCTCAGACTGGTTGTTCCTCTAATGCCAAACTGTCTTAAACTCACACAAACTGACCCAAACCAAAGTCCAACTCACAGCATCGGAGAGTCCAGTCCATGGTTCAGGTCCGGACCCGGAACAGACTGGTACCAGATGGTTTGACTGGACTTCCTGAATCCACGAACAGCCTTTCCAATCCCACGACGCGCGATGCGTAAAGTCAGTGGAACCGTGGAAGAGGACGGAACCGGACGCAGAGTCAGGACTTCACAATAAAACACACAGTCCGGTTCAACCCACACCGACAGTTCTGGGCGGAAAACCCGAACCAAGGCCTGGGTATGTCTCCTTTTAATGGTTAGTATTCTATAAAGCAGGGGTCTTCAATAGGGGGTCCGTGACCCCCAGAGGGGCCGTGGGGTACTGCACAGGGAAAGGGACGGTTTGAGCTGATTAGGCAAGTTTATTTATTTATTATTTATTTGTTCTTTCTGTCTTTCCTTCTTTCTTTCTTTCTTGTTTTTTTTTTTTTTTTTAATAATTTGCACATGTTTCAGATAAACACATGAATATGATTGTTTTGTGTATATGAATTTCTTCCATTAAAAGTTTTCTGCACATTGTAGTTGTTTTGCTAATTTAATTAGTTAAATGTATTATATAAATAAATCATTAACTCAGGAACAGGAAGTAAAACCATCTGGTACTTTTATAGGTGGTACTGGGCCCAGGTCCATCTCAGTTTTAGACCACAGAACCACTGTGTTCTGGACCTCGAGGAGTCTGAGGGTTCTGTTCAGGAACTGATCAGTCTGGATCTGGATGTCCCCACAGCCCTGTTTGTTGTGGATCCCCTTGGGGGTGGGGTGGGGGGGGTTTCCCACCTGGGCCCTGGGACCTCCAGTCCAGAATGAGTTCAGATGTTCCGATATGACCCATACCTGGGTTGGCCCTTCCATGGCTGCTTCACCTGCACCATCTTACATTCTGTTGTGATGTCAAGTCAAGTCAACTTTATTTCTGAAGCACTATAAAAACAACAGTCGGCCAAAGGGCTGTAGCCAGACATAAAAACAAAGAAAACACATAAAAGAATGAATACAAACAATAAAAGTTATTATATACTGAACAAAAATATAAATGCACGACTTTTGTTTTTGCTCCCATTTTTCATGAGCTGAACTCAAAGATCTAAAACTTTTTCTGTGTACACACAAGGTTTATTTCTCTCAAATATTGTTCACAAATCTGTCTAAATTTGTGTTAGTGATCACTTCTCCTTTGCTGAGATAATCCATCCACCTCACAGGTGTGGCATAACAAGATGCTGATTAGACAGCATGATTTTTGCACAGGTGTGCCTTAGGCTGGCCACAATAAAAAGCCACTCTAAAATGTGCAGTTTTATCACACAGCACAATACCACAGATGTCACAAGTTTTGAGGGAATATGCATTTGGCACGCTGACTTCAGGAATCTCCACCAGAGCTTTTGCCTGTGAATTGAATGTTCATTTCTCTACCATAAGCCATCTCCAAAGCTGTTTCAGAGAATTCATGAAGAAGACTGTGCGAGGAAAATGGTGGTCACACCAAATACTGACTGGTTTTCTGAGACCCCCCCCCGGACCACCCAATACAGTAAAAGTGCACATTTTAGAGTGGCCTTTTATTGTGGCCAGCCTAAGTCACACCTGTGCAATAATCCTGCTGTCTAATCAGCATCTTGATTTGCCACACCTGTGAGGTGGATGGATTATCTCAGCAAAGGACAAAGGAGAAGTGCTCACTAACACAGATTTAGACAAATTTATGAACAATATTTGAGAGAAATAGGCCTTTTGTGTGCATAGAAAAAGTTTTAGATCTTTGCGTTCAGCTCATGAAAAATGGGAGCAAAAACAAAAGACGTTCATTTATATTTTTGTTCAGTGTATATTAAAACAATAAATGCCAACTCTGTCACACTGAGTTAAAAACCAAAGAGAAAAAATATGTTTTAAGAGACAATTTAAAAGCAGACACTGAGTCAGTCTGTCTGATGGGTCAGGGTCAGGGTCAGGGTCAGAGCGCTATAACACCCCCACCACAATTTTTTTTTAGGGGGGCAGGAGGCTCACCAAGTGTGTTTGTTCAAAAAAGGTTGAGAACCACTGTCTGAGAGGAAGTAAGTAAAGGGAGAAGACATGAGGGCCAAGTATGGAGCCTTGAGGCACTCCACATGTGAAAGGGTGTGGGTGGGTGGGTGTTATATATATATATATATATATATATATATATATATATATATATATATAGGGTAAGGGTAACTAACCCAACAGTAAAAAGCCATAAAACACTGATAAATGACAAAGTCCTTTTTCAATGTTCAAAACCATGACATTTATGGGTTTTTTTAATGTTTCTTTGTGAGTTTTAATGTTCTTGTGTTTGTTGGATTGGATTTATTTCCAGTTTCTCCTTCATGGAAATCGTCCTCATTCTGAAATCTAGTTTCAATCCGTTCATCTTCTTGCACATATATCAGCTTAATTTACACAGAGAATATTTGAATTTCTTTATTTAAAATGTCTAATAAAATACAAAACTAAGTAAAATGGTGTGAAAGACTATTTCACACACAACACAATGAACAAATACACAATGATATGTTTGAGGTAAACACACAACAGCAGATACAGGATCCATTAAGTCAAACATACGCATAAACGGACGGCATCCAATGACCTTTCACCTCCCAAGGGTCACAGTGGAGGGGGCGGAGCTTGTGGGGATTTGATAGAGAGAATGATGAGCTACAGGTTAATGGATCTGTGGGATAGGTGAGAAGATCCAAACCCTTCAATGAGAACTCAGCGGGGGGTGGTGTGTCCCATTCAGTCACATAAGATTCATTTACTTCATCATATAAAACATGGGAATGTTTACGTAGATAAAACACACTAATACAATAAATACAAGGTGGGTTCATGTTACAGTTCTGTCAGTTTCTAATTATGTCAAAGGACAAAGAAATGTTTCAGGTTTACATTTTCAGATGTAGTTCACACACGTCAGTGGAAACTGAAAAAAAAAAAAAAAAAAAGGGTTAGGGTCTTTATTTCACTAGAATTAGTACAAAGTCAAACATTCATTTACACAAAGTCTGACACAAAATATGACTTTAGAAAAGTCGTCAATGTTGGCAGGTCTATGTTCTGATGCTGGTGGTGGTGGTGGATGGAGAGGGCATTTAGACCTCGCCTGATGAGAGGGTGGGTTCTGAATGCTGGGGGGTCCAGGTTTTGGCCCAGTTCCAGTCACAGAGTTTCTCTCAGTTTGATGGTCACTGCCTTCACCTCAGAGTACTCAGCCAGGGCATATTCTCCACTGTGGGGTGAGGGTGGGTGGGGGGTTGGGGGTAAAACACACTGATGAAGCAACAGTGGCATCACGAACATGAGGAAAACAAATGAAACATGAACCCATTAAGACCCAATGGTTTGTATTATATATATATGTTTGAATATGTGTGTGTGTACTGAGAACCATGTCCATATTCCAATGAACTCAACTGGATTGACCATTTTCCTCATTACTTCTTTGTCTGTTACTTAAACATGGACAGTTGAGTCCGTTTGTTTCCAGAAACCCCTCGGGTTTTAAGAGGATCTTGTCAAATGCTGTTGATCTCTAAATGATGGGTCTTAATGAGTTCAGGAACAGGCGTGGTCTCTGGTTCTTACAGCTCTCGTCCGTGTCCTGACATCTTAAATCCACCAAAGGGCGTCTGGGCGTGGAGGGCATTGTAACAGTTCACCCTGAAAAACACCAGAGGTTGAACCGTCACGACCCAAACATCATCAAACACTGACCTACATTCACGACCTCAACTCCAATATTTGTCCCATAAATTGTACTCATTTATTCCCAATAGTCCATTCTGTTCATTTCTTATTTGTTCCTGGTGGCTCCTCTGTTTCCAGTTGGTGGATGTGGTTGGATGATATTTGGTCCAATCAGATTTCGGTGTCTCGGTGTTACCAGGGTTCATCTAATCTGCCCTGGTCCTTCAGAACCAGTACTGAAGGCTCATGGAATTGGAACTGCAGAACATCAGGACTGTTTCTGGAACCAATCAGATTCCATCTTACTGGTCCCTGATGCCATCATCATTTATCCTTCCTCTGATTGGACGATCACAGCTGAATTATTATGGGATGGAACTTTGGTCATATTCTTTATAATTCATGCCAATAAAGATCATATTAATTGAATTAGATTGAACTATTAATACATTTGAAGTAGATGTTTTTCCGTCCACAGTGGCTGACGGAGGACAGGAACAGGATCTGCTCTGGGACAGACTTATAAATCCATTTTCAAGGTGGACTTTTCCAGAAAAGCTGGACATGGTGAGGACAGGTGGTCCAACCCCAACACTAGCTAGTGGCGGAGTGGACATTGTGTGTCCTCCAGAGAATCTAAACTTATGTCAGGAATCCGTATATATGTCTATATGTATGTTTATATGTTTTACTTACATTGTTATATCTGTACATTTTATACTACTTTATATTTTTATTAATTAATTAATTAATTAATTAAAAAAAAAAACTTTATGTACAGTTTTTAACTTTACAAAACTGTACAAAACAGACAGACATAGAGGCTTCCAGACAATTATAAACTACAGAAATAGAATTACAGAAATAACATCGTTACAGTAGTGAAAGTAAAGTAAGTACCATGTGAACAGTAGAGTCAGGCATCACACCTGACACTGGACTAGGAAGGGTCTGCAAGTTCTGTCAAATCTGTTCTGTTGGTTGGGTTTGTACAGGCGCAGTCTTTCCATTTGAATAACTGTTAACATCTCTCTGAGCCAATGAGCAAAGAAGGGTGGAGTGGGAGACTTCCAGGTTAGGACAATAAGTTACTTAACCTCCACCATCCCCAGTTGCAGAGCGATCTGTGTGTTGTGCAGAAGATCGGAAGTCTCCGTAGAGCATCCAAGGGAGGCCAGGTAAGGCTGAAGGACTCTAGAGTCGGCTTTGGACACCTGACCAAACATTGTGTAATTTAGGGCAGAACCAGAAAAGACGCGCTAGTGAACCCTCAGTAATATGACACTTATACAGGAGACACAGACAAGAAAATACTATTTAGCTTTGTTTTAGTGTAATGTGATCTGTGCAACACCTTGGACTGAATGAACCTATGACGTGAGTTAATGGACCTGAGACAGTGCCTCCTCCTGAAGTTCTGCCGATATTTCAGAGTTCAAGTCTTTAGCCCAGGCTTCCCTGATAGAACCTGAGGAAACTGGAATAGTAAAAGAACCCACAAAGTTGAATATTAACTGTTTGGAGTCTGGAGGGAGCAGGAGGGTCTGGTCTCAAGAAAAGGATGGGTGGTGGAGGTCCAAGCAAAATGAGGCCAATTCTCCTTGACATAGTGTCTTATTTGGAGATAGAGAAAAAAGGGAGGATTTGGAAGACTGAATTTATTGCTTAGCTGAGCAATTGATGCTAATTGGCCGTTAATGTACAGATCTGAAAATGTTCTAATACCCCTTTTCCCTCCAGACCGCAAACACCCCATCCAACCAGGCAGGCAAGAAAGAATGTTTTTTGGCATATGGACACGTGTATGGAGGCACTGGGAGCCCGGCAAGACACTTTTATCTGATTTAGGATTCGCAAGGAGTTCTTCACAGTGAAATTTCACTGAATTAATTTGGCCACTGGGGCAGAGTCAAAAAACAAAAGAGCAGGAAGTGAAGGCATTTCTACCGTGGCAGCTTCCAGTTGTAGCCATAACAGGTTCTCCTCAGGTCTAACACTTCCACACCGCCAGTAGGTAAGAGCCCTGGAGTTGGCCTCCCAGTAGAACCAGGCAGACCCAGAGCACCCATTCTGGAAAGTTTTTGAAGGTGAGCCTTGGATATCCTGTGTGTTTTGTAACCCCACACAAAGGGCGATACGATAGAGTCAAGGTTCTTAAAAAAAAGATGCATTCAAGTATGTGGGCAAGTTTTGGAAAAGGAGTAGAACCTGGGTAGACTCACCATTTAGATCACATTTACCCGACCAATCATAGATAGGGGCCATATTCTCCAAGACTCAATATTTGTTTAGAGTTTTACTATAGATTCTGTAAAATTTAATTTGAGGAGATGCCTAAGGCTTTTCGCCAGTTTCAGCCCTAAATAGATGAAACACTCTATCATTACTCTAAAGGGCAATTTTGTCAGGAAATCATCAGTAAGTTGGTCTGTTAAGGGCATGAACTCAGTCTTTCTCCACTTTATGGCACAGCCAGAGATGCCCCCAAAGGAATTTATATATTCTAGTACAGGGGTGGCCAGCCCTGGTCTTGAAGAACCACAATCCAGCATGTTTTAGATGTTTCCCTCTTCCAGCACACCTGATGGTCATTATCAGGCTTCTGTAGATGATGATGATTGGCTTATCATTTGAATCAGGTGTGTTGGAAGAGGGATACATCTAAAACATGCAGGATTGTGGCTCTCCAGGACCAGGGTTGGCCACCCCTGTTCTAGTAGAACAGGAATGGAGACCACCGGGTCTCAGTGTTGCCTGACCGAATACCTTTAATGTATGGATGTCCTCTAATACCAAGTGAGGTTTTGCACGTATGTCACATGATCACGTGGTTTTCTGTTTACGACGCCATATTGGTAGGCAAGCTTTCCTTAGATCGTACAACGTGTTAAACGATGGACCTGCTAAACTCCTGTGTGCTGTTTATTACTTAGCTTTCACCAATTATAAGTTAGGAAGAAAGACCGCTCGGTTCCATTGGTGGCAGCGGTGGTTCTGTTCTGCTGACCACTGTTTATAGTTATTACCGGGGTTGGTGTAGCTTCTCAGTATAGTTAGCCTGCGTGCCTGTTGCGCTTAGTGGCGTGGAAAAAAAGAATTGTCATCATGTGGTACGGTGATGAAGACCCCTTTAAACCTACCAGGAGGGCTTCCCCTGGCCTATCACCCTACAGAGAGAGAGTGATTGTGGATCTACCTGCTCCCTTTGCTGGCGATGGCAGCCAGAGTTTCCTCAGCTGGGTGAAGCAGCTGGAAGTGGCAGTCGGAGCTACGGCAGGCGACACCGGTGAGTTCAGTGGGGAGCTGGTGATAATACTCCCCACCCGTCTGTGCAAGTCTGCTTTTCTACTATGGGACAGCCTTCCCGATGCGGTCAAGTCAAATTATGCGGCCATGAAAGAGAAGATGGGATCGGCTTTTGGACAGGGACAGTTAATGGACCGTTTTAGAGCTAACATATCGGCTCGTTCACAAGTTCCAGGGGAGAGCCTGGAGGTGTACACGGCTGATGTGAGCCAGCTGGTAGCTGGTACTCGTGTTTTTACCTCCGTGTTGCCCGCGCATCACTGTTAGTAAACATTGAAACTCATCTATGGTGCCTTTATCACAAGCAGACATACTTGCAAATAACAAAACACACAAACACGAGTCCAAAGAAAAACACAATATAAAGCAACAGTTCTGACTTTCTGGATCCAGATAGCGTGCCTACCAATATGGTGGTGTAAACAATCACATGACCAGTGATGTCAGCTGCAAGTCCTCAATACTCAAGGGTTCTAGTGCTATACTGAACAGCAGGGGGGACAGCGGGTCCCTCTGGTGGACACTGTGCTGCAGGGTGAATGGACCGGACCTGTCCCCGTTTGTTAGAGTGGAAGATTTTGGGTAGCTGTATAATATGTTGACCCGCTTTATGAACGTGTCGCCAAATCCAAATGTCTTAAGTGTCGTACATAGATAAGTCCACTCTATCATATCAAACGCCTTATGAGCGTCTAAAGACATTATAGCCGCCGTATCATCCATACCATAATTTGAATACATGATATTAAGGATTTTGTGGACATTACAGAAGGAGTACCTGCCTGGAATAAGTCCTGTTTGGTCTGGATGAATAATACTTGCTACATTTTTACAAGTCGGTTTGTTAGAACATTTGCAATTATTTCCAGGTCATAATTTAGTAGAGCGATAGGCCTGTAGCTACCTGGGTCTGTGTCGTCCTTGTCCTTTTTTAATAGAATACAAATATTTGCGTCACTGAGAGACGATGGAAGCTGTTTGTTTTTGAATGTGTCTCTGATCATTCTTAACCGGGGGGGGGCAGACTCATCCGAACCTGCCGCCTTGCCAGTGGGAAAGTCCTGATAGCATCCAGAAACTCAGAAAGTGACAAATTCAAGTCCAGACTGTCCCTGAAAGACGTGTCCAATATTGGAAAGTGAAGTGAATCACAAACCCAATGGAAATGTTCCTGTGAAGCTGTTGATTTAAAAGGGTGCATTTCTGAGTAAAATTCTTTGAAACATTCGTTAATGTCCTTTAAGTCTATGAGCATCTTTGCAGATCTAGATGTTATTTTATAAAAGTCTCGTTTTGCTTGTTCTCCTTTAAACTGTCTTCACACTAACTTCTGTGGCTTATCACCAAGCTCAATACTTTCAGTTTTGATGATGTGTAATGGAGATGTGTGCAATTTAAGATTAAAAACATGCATAACAAGGTAAAAAAAGAAGAAGTGAAAATATTGAGCTTGGTGATAAGACACAGAAGTTACTGGGGAGACAGTTAAAAGGAGAAGAAGCAAAAAAATGTTCTTGTGTAATGAAAATAGAGTATTTTTTATTCTATTCTATTCTATTCTATTCTATTCTATTCTATTTTATTCATTATTGTATGTAGTTGTGGTGTTCTGCTGGCGTCCTCTTTGGACTGAACGTACCAGACGGTTCCGGTGTCCAGCGCCGCCGACATGGACAGAGCCCGGTCCACGCTGCCGGTGAAGACGGCTGACACCAGGCCGAACGGCGAACGGTTGGCGCGCTCCACCACTTCCTGTTGGCTCTTAAAGCTGAAGATACACTGAACCGGGCCGAAGATCTACAGAACAAACATGAACAGGTTGAACAGCGTGGTCCTCAGGTCCAGTGGGTGCAGTTCTGTTGGGTTCAGTTCTATTTGTGAATTCTGTTTATTGACTCTGTTCTTTTATGAATCAAACATGTGTTTATCAGATCTGCTTCTCTAATAATATCTGCTCATAGTATTTAGGTATTTTATCCAAGACCAGAGGATCTTCATTCAACCTACTGAGACTTTACACCAGCCTTTAGTTCATGGACATTTCTGTAAAAAGAGTTTTCTTTTAAATTATATGAAGATGTTTTTCCTCTTTAGTTTGTAAATACTGGACAAATGTATTTATATTGGAAATGACATTAACAGATAAAAATTTTATGTATGTTTCATAGAACAGATGGTTTTTAATCATGTAAAAATGTACATTTGGAAGTTTTTATCAACAGTAAAAGGTTTTTTTCCTCTTTAGCTTGCTGTGTTTGTTTTGTGTGATTCATTTATTGGAACATCTATGAGTTTTATGTCTATGTGTCTCATATAAACAATGATACTGATGAAGACTTTAAAGTCCAGTTCCATTGCTCAGTGTCCTAAGCCGTGTCCATACGTCCATGTAGACCAAAAAATGTAATAATAATAATAATAATAATAATAATACTGATAATAATAATAATAATGATGATGATGATAATAATGTATGTATGAAATGTGTAATAGCAGTGTCCGTCCACTGGGGGGCAGTCTTCCCCTGTTGGTGGGCGGGGCTGTTACCTCCTCTTTGGCGATCCTCATGTGATCTCTGAGGTTGGAAAAGATGGTTGGTTGGATGAAAAGGCTCTCTGCCCCCCCCACTGCCACCCCCCCATACTCCAGTCGAGCCCCCTCCTCCTTCCCACTGTCGATGAGGTCCATGATCTTCAGGAACTGACGCCGGCTGATCTGGACAAAGGGAACGTAGAACAGAACACAATAGAACAGGACGGAACACGACAGAACACAACTTAATAGTAAGGAAAACTATAGAATAGAATAGAATAGAATAGAATAGAATAGAATAGAACAGAATAGAAAGACATGGTGCTTCTACCTGTGGTCTGGGGGGGTCAGTATGTTGACATGGTGGTTCTACCTGTGGTCTGGGGGGTCAGTATGGTCACATGGTGGTTCTACCTGTGGTCTGGGGGGTCAGTATGGTCACATGGTGGTTCTACCTGTGGTCTGGGGGGGTCATTGTATTCACACGGTGGTTCCTACCTGTGGTCTGGGGGGGTCATTGTATTCACACGGTGGTTCCTACCTGTGGTCTGGGGGGGTCATTGTATTCACACGGTGGTTCCTACCTGTGGTCTGGGGGGTCAGTATGTTGACATGGTGGTTCTACCTGTGGTCCGTGGGACGTCAGGGGGTCCAAAGGGTCTCCAATCACTACTTTCTTGGCACGTTCTACGCTGCGCAGAACAAACTCTTCATAGATACTTTCTTCCACAAACACACGAGACGCAGCCGTGCAGCACTGACCCTGGTTATAGAACGCACCTTTGTGGGTCTCCTCCACCGCCAGCTGCACTGAAGACACAGAACACAGAGAACATAGAGAACGTAGAGGAGATACAGGAGAGACAGAACGTGTAGAACACAGAGGAGATACAGACCAGATCCTGTTTTGTAACCTTTACGCTACAAACTTAACTTCTATTTCTATTATTCAGTCATTTCCCAAAGCTCCAGTTTGGAACCACAGTTCTACGTTCTGCTGAGGAGATCCTTTGACCTAAAAGGAGTTGATCTTTGAGGTTTGTCCACTGGAATGATGGAACCAAACCTCTATGACCAACTGGCATTCAGACTCAGATTCAGATTCAGACACAGATTCAGATTCAGACTCAGACTCAGATTCAGATTCAGATTCAGATTCAGATTCAGGTGTTCACATCCTGGTGTGGACGTTCACTTCACATCCTGCTCCAATCAACAACCTCCATCCACTCTAGTCCCGCCCAATCAATATGTTTGATCAGTTCCTTAACCCTTTAACAGATGCATGAGGAGTTCCTCATTTCTTCACCAACCATCAGTTTGAACTGATCACTGTTCTGAACCTCTAATCAATGACAAACCATTGTTTATGGATCAACAGCGGAATAATGACATCACCCATCAGTTGTTGGTTCAACATCGAGGCTGAAAAACAGATTCAGTTCCAGAACCGAATGAATCTGTTCATGAACCAGAACTCAACATGTTCTGTCATATTTAAAATGATGATAGAACATTTACTTACAGTCACAGTCGGAGAACACAATGCAGGGGTTCTTCCCTCCCAGTTCTAAAGTCACTCTTTTCAGGTTACTTTTAGCCGCCGCCTCTTTGATCAGCTGACCAACCTGGAGGTGGAGAACACCACAGATCCATGAGTCTCTCTCACACATACACACATACACACACATACACACACACACACACACACACACACACACACACACACACCCCTATGGATGTAGATATTAATGAACTGGAACTGGTCCACAGGTTTACTGTGTGTTCTGGAGCTGAAGAACATTTAATATGTTCCACAAAGGTTGTAGTTAGAGTTTGGATGAAACGAGAAGAACCCACGGTCTGTACAAACACCATCGACCCGCTTTTATGTCCTTCTACAATGGAACCGGAGAAGAACCCACAATCTGTAAAAAATAGTCGACCTGCTTTATTTCCTTCTACAACAGAGCCAGAGTCAAAACAGTTGGACAAGGATCCACAAAAACATCTGACCAAAAACAAGAACCGACAAAGTATATCAGATAAAACAAGTCATTAAATGTTCTCATCCTAGTCAGTGTTCAGTAGAACCACCTCTGGTCAGACATTCTCCATCAGATGTTCTCCATCCATCAAATGTTCAGATGTTCTTGATAATGGGATCTACTGGGATGGATGTGTGTTCATTACTGTTCCACAGGTGGTTCTTTTACTTGTACATACCTGTGTAGAACCAGTGAAGGTCACTTTGTCGATGTCCATGTGGTTGGCGATGGCAGCTCCTGCCGTTGGACCAAACCCTGGGATGATGTTGACGACTCCAGGAGGAAACCCCGCCTACAAAGAACACATTATATGAGAACAGTTCTGTCCAACATGGAGACGTTCATTACAACTAGACTCACACAAACCAAACCATCATTCACATCTGTGTCTTCAGGAGGAGAAGATCTACTGGGATGACCACCAGACAATGACCGATGATGAAGAGGGTGAAGGTGACGAAGAGGATGAAAGCAATGAAGATGACAGAAGAAGAAGAAGATCTACTGGGATGACCACCAGATACTGACTGATGATGAAGATGATAAAGACGATGAAGGCGATAAGATAACTCAAAAAGTTATGGACAGATTTGGATGAAATTTTCAGGAAATAGTGATACTGGCACAAGGAACAAATGTGCTCTCCAAGTGCTTTTCTAGTTTTTGGGTTAGATTCTTTAAAAGATGGGTTAGAGTTTTTACCCCTTGGCCGAGGGGTATTGTAATCATTTTGTCGTCCGTCTGTCTATCTGTCCCTCTATCTGTCCATCTGTCTGTCTGTCTGTCTGTCCACCTGTCTGTCCATCCATCTGTCCATCTGTCTATCTATCTGTCTGTCCACCTGTCTATCTGTCTGTCTGTTTGTCCTGTCTGTCCATCTGTCTGTCCATCTGTCTGTCCATCTGTCTGTCCATCCGTCTGTCCATCTGCCTGTCCGTCCGTCCGTCTGTCTGTCTGTCCATTCAGTGACATAATCTCATTCTCTGTTGAATTCATTCAGATATCTGCTCCACATTTTCTCCTGTGGATGCATCTGGAGCAGAAGAATATTGACTACATGTGACATTTGACCTCCGTTTTTCCAGGTCACATGTCCTTGTGCAGTTCTAATATCTGAGTACTTTCACATATAAATATGGATGGAATAAATTTGACACAAGACAGTCTAATCTAAATTATTGGGCAGAAACTGGAACAGAATCTGACACTAGATTAACCTGAGGAGGATTAAAAGTGAACAGCAGGTTATGTTATTTTGTTGGGTTAGATCCTGTTATTATTGGGTTAGATCCTTTTTATTGTTGGGTTAGATCCTTTTTATTATTGAGTTAAATCCTTTTATTATTGCTTTAGATCTTTTTTATTATTGGGTTAGATCCTTTTTGTTGTTGGGTTAGATCCTTTTTATTGTTGAATTAGATTCTTTAAATGTTGGGTTAGATCATTTTTATTGTTGGGTTAGATCCTTTTTATTGTTGGGCTAGATCCTTTTTATTGTTGGCTAAGATCCTTTTTATTATTGGGTAAGATCCTTTTATTGTTGGGTTAGATCATTTTTATTGATGGGTTAGATCCTTTTCATTGTTGGGTTAGATTCTATAAATGTTGGGTTAGATTATTTTTATTGTTGGGTAAGATCATTTTTATTATAGTTTAGATCCTTTTATTGTTGGGTTAGATCTTTTTATTGTTGGGTTAGATCCTATTTTGTTGGGTTACATTTTTTAAATGTTGGGTTAGATCCTATTTATTGTTGGGTTAGATCCTTTAAATGTTGGGTTATATCCTATTTATTGTTGGGTTACATTTTTAGATGTTGGGTTAGATCCTTTAAATGGTGGGTTACATCCTATTTATTTTTATTGTTGGGTTAGATCCTTTGAATGTTCGGTTAGATTCTTTTTATTGGTGGGTCAGATCCTATTTATTGGTGGGTTGGATTTTTTAAATGTTGGGTTAGATCCTATTTTGGGGTTAGATTTTTTAAATGTTGGTTTAGATCCTTTAAATATTGAGTTAGATCCTTTTTATTGGTGGGTTAGATATTTTAATTGTTGGGTTAGATTCTTTAAATGTTGGGTTAGATCCATTTATTGTTGGGTTAGATTCTTCAAAAATTGGGTTAGATCCTTTATTGTTGGGTTAGATCTCATTTATTGTTGGGTTATATTCTTTAAATGTTGGATTAGATCCTTTTATTGTTGGGTTAGATCCCATTTATTGTTGGGTTAAATTCTTTAAATGTTGGGTTAGATCCTTTTATTGTTGGGTTAGATCCAATTTATTGTTGGGTTAGATTTTTTAAATGTTGAGTTAGATCCTTTTATCATTGTGTAGATAATTTCAGATCATTTTTATTGATAGCTGTTTCCATGGGACCAGAGGGGGTGGGGCTTCATGACTCCACCCCAGACCAGGAAGACATGGAGGGGAACAAAAGACAGAGGTTGTGTCTGTGTACTACATATCAAATGTTTAAGTTGAATACAAGCCTTCGTATTATTATACTTACACTCATACCTCATATAAATGATATCAATATTCATTTAAGATTCTGAAGGATGAAAACTCACTGATCCTGATGGTTTGTTTATTGTGTCACAGTCACACGACCATCAGCCCTGTTCTATGTGTTCAGGGTTATAGTACAGGTTTAGATTATGATATTAGTATGGTATCATTAATCTAATCTAATCTAATCTAATCTAATCTAACGGAAACCCACCTCTGCGATCAGTGAGCCCATGTGCAGTGCTGTCAGTGGCGTCTCTTCTGCTGGTTTTACGACCACGGTGTTCCCACAGCTCAACGCTGGACCAATCTTCCATGAAAACATTAGCAGAGGGAAGTTCCACTAGAACCAACACAGACGACACATCTTACTTCAGTCCACAGTGGAAGAAAATGGACAAATAATTGGATACTTCAACCCAAATGAGATCTAAGTCCATGTGAGCACTGCCTGGGTTAGGGTTTAGGGTCAGGGTCAGGGTCAGGGTCAGGGTTAGGGTTTAGGTCAGGTTTAGGTTTAGGGTCAGGGTAGGTTTAGGGTCAGGGTTAGGGTTTAGGGTACTGTTGAGGCGTTGTTCACTTTTCCAGTCTTTGGAAACACTCGACACCGTTAACAGAGCTGCAGATGCAGCTTGGCACAAACATTTCCTGTTTTCCTTTAACATGACTCGTGTTGTGTTGGTTCCACTGTACTTTCAGTAATTACACAGCGTCCTTCAGGATAAATTTCACCTTTATGATATAATATCTCACGTCAAACAACAGACGTTTTGTTCCTTTGTTTCCAGAGATTTCCATCTTACACTCTCAGATAAAAACTAAGTGATATATTTGTCAAGATGTGGAAATTATACTCTTGTGTTTCTCTGGATCTTCCACAGTGTGACACTTGATCTGGTGAAACAGCAAACATGGCCCCACCCTAAACCTGATGAAGTTATCAACACAAAACATACATATGTTCTACAGTGTGAAAGGAAAGCAGTGGTGGACGGCTGAAACACCTGAAGGATCTGCAGTTTAGGACAGAAACAACTCAGTTTCAGAACAGACTCAGATAAGGTTGTGATGCAGGTTCTTCATTCAGTGTTCACATTCATCCTCCAACGCAAAACATGTACAACCACACTGTTCTATAAAGACACTTCTATAGTGTTCACTGCCCACAAGCCCCATACAACGGTGTACATCTATACATCTGTGAATCTATAAATTTGGATAAATCTATAAGTCTGCAAATCTGTATAGTCTATAATCTGTGAAAATGTTTAAATCTGTAAATTTGTATAAAGGTATAGCAGCCTAGAGGAGCCCACACAGCCCCCTCCCCAGCCACTTCCACCAGTTCTTCTGGGGGAATCCCAGGGCGTCCCAGACCAGCCCAGAGACTGAATCCTCCAGCGCGTCCTGGGTTGGCCCCAAGGTCTCCTCCCGGATGGACACGCCCTAAACAGCTCCCCAGGGAGGCGTCCAGGAGGCATCCTCACTAGGTAAACCACTTCAACTGGCTCCTCTGGACGTGGAGGAGCAGTGGCTCTACTCTGAGTCCCTCCCAGATGTCCAAGCTCCTCCCCCTGTCTCTAAGGCTGAGCCCGCCACCCTGTGGAGGAACTCATTTTGGCTGCTTGTACTCACAACCTGGTTCTTTGGTCATTACCCAGAGATCATGACCGTAGGGGAGGGTCGGAATGTAGATCAACCAGTGAATCGAGAGCTTCATCTTTGGGCTTCACTCCTCTTCACCACAACGGACCAGTTTAGTGTCCACATCCTGCAGACGCCGCCCTGATCCGCCTGTCGATCTCCCGCTCCATCCTACCCTCACTCATGAATGAGATCCGAAGATACTTGAACCCTCCCCGACACAGAGTTGGCACTCTACCCTTTGCTGCCCCTCTCAAGGACTTGGTTCCAGAGCTGATGCTATGTGTTAAGGTGAGGCAAACTATATCTACCCAGTAACACTCAACCTCCTCCACAAGCTCCTGCTCCTTCCCCACAGAGAGGTGACATTCCATGTTCCAAAAGCCAGCTTCTGTAACCGAGGATTGGACCACCAAGGCCCTGAACAATCCTCAATGCAGTGGACCCTTCTGCTTCCCCCTGCAAATGATGGGCCCACAGGGCACTGATGCAATGTCACCAGTTTTGAGCCAGACCTCATGAGCAAAGGCCCATCCACCAGGCGCTCACCCACGGGCCCCAACCCTAGGCCTGGCTCGAGGGTGGAGCCCGGTACCCATCCGGGCTGGGTACACACAATTGTGTTCTTCTAAGCCATGAAGGGACCTTCTGAATCGTTCTTCCATCTGACCCTTCACCTAGGACCAATCTGCCAGGGAGACCCTACCAGGGGGCAAAATACCTGACAACATCTGTAACAATCTGTGAATTCGTAAAATCTGTAAATCAACATAAATGTGTAGAAATGTGTAAATCTGTGTAAGTCTATAAATCTGTGAAAATTTATAAATCTGTAAATCTATAAATCTGTATTCTGCAAAATCTGTATACATTTGTTATCTGTATGAATCTATAAATCTGTAAACTGTATAAATTTTTAAATCTTTATAAATCTATAAATGTGTATAAACTCTAAATGTGTATAAATCTATAAAACTGTTTACATTTGTAAACCTGTATAACTCTATAAATCTTAGAAATCTATAAATGTGTAGAAATCTATAAATGTGTAGAAATGTGTAAATCTGTCTAATCTACAAATGTGTATAAATCTGTAAATGTGTATAAATGTACAAATGTGTATAATCTATAGTTGTATAATTTGTAAATCTGTATAAATCTATAAATGTGTATAAATCCACCCTCAGATTATAACAGTCCATGCGTTTGAGTCAGGCTTAGGGTTAGTCATAGGGTTAGGTTTAGTCGTAGGGTTAGGGTTAGGGTTAGTCTTAGGGTTAGGGTATGTTGTAAAAACAAATACATTCATATGTAATGATCAAAAAGGAGTGGGAAGAAGAAAACATCTACAATGACATCTACAAAAGAGTCAGTGGGGCTGATGGACCAACAGGAAGTCCGCCATTTTGAATTTTACAGCCTTTTTGACGATTGCTGACCTTCTATTGGATCAAACTCCTCCTAGGGATTTAACTCAAGACTTAAGTGATTAAGTTTGAAGTCCATTCACAGGCTGTAGATGACACAGATACAGCCTGCACAGATACAGATTTGTCAGGTGACCCTCGACATGCTCAGGGTGGGGCAGCGAATTTTGATGTCTCACCACAAAAACCAAAACTGTAATAACTCAGCCATTTTTCATCAATCAACACCAAACTTGACGTGTTTGACAATAGTCCCGCCCCAAATAAAATGACATAAGAATATTGAATCTGACTCATAGCACCGCCTAGTGGTAACAGGAAATGCCCTCTTTTAACATGTCGATGTACTTTTCCTAACTGTATTATTGCATATTATTCTGGAATGGTATGTACTTACTGGGATGATGGCTCCACAAACACCCACAGGCTCATGTTTGGTCAAACACATGAAGCTCTCATCTGGAATGAACACGAACACATTGAACTTCAATTACACACTTTATTCCATTTGTTCCATATGATGAAAACAGTCTCGTCCTGTATTTATCCAGATTTACTTTACTGGAGGTTTTTGCTTTTACTCCGTCATATTAGTACAAATATCTGTATTTAGAACTCTTTACAGTTTCCAGAGTAATGGAGAGACACTGCCCCCAATGGGCTCATGAGGGTCATCAGTGTTAACCACTGTAGCCCCGCCCATATTGGAGGTTAAAGGGGATTATTTTCACTACGCTACACTTCTTTCAGTAAGAATGCTTTAATAGTCTTATTATATTAATATTTTTATGTATGTTTGAAAGACCCATGAGCCACATAACCCTCAGAGTCATGTCCATAAGTATTGGACGGTGCCCCTAGTGTTGTAATGTTTCCTCTCTTCATCACCACAGTGGATCTGATTAGATTTAAGAAGTAGAACCAAGTAGAAAACATCTAAACCAGCCTCCAGACAGTCATGGACTTTTTTAAAGTACTGAAAACAATCCTATTTATGATGAGCTGAGTTTGTCCAATTACTTTTGAGCCTCAGGAAATGAATGAACTAGGGTCCAAATGGTTGTAATTCCTGAACAGTTAATGCAGTATTTTAGTTTAACTCACTGAATTACAGCTGAGTCCAACCACATCTGAGCTGATTCACATAGAAATGTAGAACCTGAAAGGTGGATTTAAAGAAGCAAACTGTAGAAGTATGGCTGTTGAATCCATGACTCATGGTTTGACCCAAAAAAGGCTAAAATCAAAAACAAAATAAGAATAAAAAATGACTGTTAGCTGATGATTAATTCAAGTCAGTAAAAATCATAATGATCTTTTCACAAACACACGGTCTCTGAAAACACGATAGAATTAAAAAGTTATTGAGGCGACGCATCAGTATCTTCTATGTAAACGTCCACAGTGTAGAAACAGACAAACCCAGTCTGCATTCTGACCTTCTCCAGTTTCCCAGATGACTAATCAACCCCCCACCCCCCCACCCCCATGCATAGTTCAGTTCTTCGTTAGTTTTTGACTTTCTGGATGATTCCAGCCTCAGCATCGGTTGAGAATAAGCTGCTGTTACATGTAACATGATTCAGTGGATCTACCTTCAGCCTCAGGCCTCATGTGGACCTGCAGAACCAGCACCGACTGGCCTCCCCATTCCAACATGATACCCCCATCTCAGGGGAGATAGGACAACGCTCTGAAAACATCCATGTTCTACTGCACTAAGATGGAGAAAACAACTCCAAGTCCCTCCTCTGTCATGTTCATTCAATGGAATTCATGAACTCCTTCATGGTTTGAACCCGTTCATTCTTTAAAAAATCCCCTAAAAAGCATTTGAACAGATAACTCACTCACACACAACACCTACCACTGGTGATTAGCATTAGTACTTAGCATGTTAGGTTGATTCTCCTGAGCTCCTTCAAAAGGCAGCTCACTGCTCCTAGTGCGCTAATGCTAATGCTAGGTGCAGAGTCTGAATATACCTATGGGGAAAACCAAGTGAATTAATCTTTTATTTATTCATTTTCTGAACTGCTTAGTCCTCCTGAGAGTCAGAGGGGCGGAGTCTATCCCAGCTCCCTTCAGGTGAAGGCGAGGTCAGCCTGACCATGTCACCAGGTCATCACAGGCTGACGTATACAGACCAGCACCCACTCACTGTCACACTGACAACTACAGCAGACAGATTGAGCAGGTAACCTGTTCAGAAAGTAGGAGAACCCGAAGAGAACCAAACTCCACCCAGAAAGGCCCCGCCCCAACGCCATGACCTCACCTGCTGTGAGGTGACAGGACTAACCACCTGCCTTTATTACCTCCGAACAGACTCCACACTAATTCTACTGTGAAAACATCACTAATGGCCATGTTTTTACCCACAATGCAGTGGGTGGAGCCAGACTCAGAATGGGGAGTGAAGCCTAAATGCACAAACCCAGGTTTAGCTTCACCTCTGTCATCTCCACATCAAAACATCCACAAGTACTTTTATACAGGAATAGTTTAGTCAAAGGAGGTTCTATGTAAAAACACCCAAATGCTATTGAAACATTCTAATGCAGTTGAAGAACAGCCACAGGTTGGTTCTAGTGTTTCCAGATCCAAGTAGAACTTCTACTATCTGTTGGAGGTAGACGCTCTGGGTGGATGTGGGATTAATGCCTCCAGGGTTCGCGTTCGCACTAATCCTCACACCGTTGCACTTCAGCGATCACTATCTCTGCCTTTGTTTTGTCTTTCACCACTTGACTGGTGTCTAATGGACAGGAACCACCACCGGGTTTGTCCACGGGTCGACCTGTTGGATCAGACCGGAGGAAGAGTTTTAGTCAGATACCACCCAGAGCCAGGCCCGGTCAGCCGGCAGTAACCTACCCGGGTGGGGGGGGGGGTGTTACTGAAAAGGTGGGAAATGGGAGTCACTGGATGGGGGGAGGACAAAGGGGATGAACAGTGACCTAACCAAAACTAAAACTAAGCTGGAATTCAATGTCAGAAAACCAAGAGGGGACGGAGAGGTCTGGACAGACAACAGACTGGACAGACAACAGACTGGACAAAAGACAGACAAGTGAGAAGGAAGGTCCATTTAAAGATGACCTGACCAATCACAGCCAGGGGAGGAGAACCACGGCAGGTGAACTCGATAATCATCAACGACGGGTTTAGGGTTGTTTAGGGTTCAAGGGTTTAAAGTTGTTTAGAGGTTAGCATTTAAGGTTTAGGGTTGTTTAGGGTTCAAGGGTTTAAGCTTGTTTAGAGGTTAGCGTTTAAGGTTTTGGGTTGTTTAGGGTTTAGGGTTGTTTAAGGGTTAAGGTTAAAGGGTTTAGGGTTGTTTAAGGTTGTTTAGGGTTAAAGGGTTTAGGGTTGTTTAGGGTTGTTTAAGGTTGTTTAGGGTTAAAGGGTTTAGGGTTGTTTAGGGTTGTTAAGGTTGTTTAGGGTTAAAGGGTTTAGGGTTGTTTAGGGTTAAAGGGTTTAAGGTTGTGTAAGGGTTTAGGGTTTAAGGATGTTCAGGGTTACAGGGTTTATGGTTGTTTAGGGTTAAAGGGTTTAGGGTTGTTTAGGGTTGTCCAGAGTCTGGTTTAGACCAGATCCTTTTTGTTTTGATGTGGTTCTATGTAAATAAAGTTTGTTTTGATTCATGCTACTACTTTTGTATTTAATGTCATTTGTTTTCATCTTTAACATAATTTTCTTCCTGTTGAATAAACTGAACTTGGACTCATTTGATTTGTTTGGATGGAACACGATGACGGCGAACACCAAACTGCAGCTCACAGGTGGATCACATGCCCACAGGATGTGGGCGTTCATGTCTATCTGATTGACTTCCACTCAGGTGTTGAAGGTCAAGTAGGACATCCATGTCTGCATCAGTGTCCTGCTCTAAAACCACCACAGTGTCCTTCAGCTGCCAACAATGACCAGTAATAAACAAGTCCAGGTTTGTCCAGACCAGATCCTGAGGACCAGCAGAGACTCACCGATGGGAAGACTCTTCCCGTGGACCTTGTCGGACCAGCCTGCGTAGTATCGTAGAGTTTTGATGCTTCCGTCCAGGTCCACGTAGAAGGACTGAAGGAAGGGTTCCCTGAGTCCAGGGTCTCCAGGGTCTGGACAAACAGGATGGACATCAGTTACTTCAAACCACAGTGGACACCATGGCCAGGTGCAGAAAGGGGACAGAGGTGGACAAAGGGGGACATAGGAGGACAGAGGGGGACAGAGGTGGACAGAGGGGGACAGAGGGGAGACAGAGGTGGACAGAAGGGAGACAGAGGTGGACAGAGGGGAGACAGAGGTGGACAGAGGGGGACAGAGGTGGACAGAGGAGGACAGAGGGGGACAGAGGGGAGACAGAGGTGGACAGAGGGGAGACAGAGGTGGACAGAGGGAGACAGAGGGGGATAGAGGGGAGACAGAGGTGGACAGAGGAGGACAGAGGGGGAGAGAGGGGAGACAGAGGTGGACAGAGGGGAGACAGAGGGGGATAGAGGTGAACAGAGGTGGACAGAGGTGGACTGAGGAGGACAGAGGTGGACAGAGGGGGACAGAGGAGGACAGAGGGGGACAGAGGGGGACAGAGGGGGACAGAGGGGGACAGAGGGGAGACAGAGGTGGACAGAAGGGAGACAGAGGTGGACAGAGGGGAGACAGAGGTGGACAGAGGGGGACAGAGGTGGACAGAGGAGGACAGAGGGGGACAGAGGGGAGACAGAGGTGGACAGAGGGGAGACAGAGGTGGACAGAGGGAGACAGAGGGGGATAGAGGTGAACAGAGGTGGACAGAGGTGGACTGAGGAGGACAGAGGTGGACAGAGGTGGACAGAGGGAGACAGAGGGGGATAGAGGTGAACAGAGGTGGACAGAGGTGGACTGAGGAGGACAGAGGTGGACAGAGGGAGACAGAGGAGGACAGAGGTGGACAGAGGGAGACAGAGGTGGACAGAGGTGAACAGAGGGGGACCCACCGCCAGCAGGAGCCTGTCCCTCTCCATCAGGTCGGCCAGTCTGTGCAGCAGACGTCCCCGACTGGACGCGTCCATCCTCCTCCAGGCCGAGCCTCTCTGCTGCGCCGCCTTGGCCGCTGCACCGCCCGGTCCACGTCATCCTCCGGACACAAACCAAGCAGAGCGATGGGTTAGGGGACATCTGGAACATTTACTGGACATGAAATAAACTCCCACAACATTTAATTATGTCAATAAAGATTATAAAAGTATCTTTTGATTTGTTTTATTTTCACTAAGAGGACATAAAGTCATAAATAATCCTGTTTGTCTTACTTTGTCTCCTTCCTCCACATCACACAGTTTGACACCTGTAGCTGGGTTGAACGTTGGAAAAGTCCTTCCTGTGCTGGACGTGTGCCACTCATTATTGATGAAAATCTGTTCAGAGTAAACCCAGGTAAACTCAGGTTAACCCAGGTAAACTCAGGTAAGCCCAGTTAAACCCAGTTAAACCCAGTTCAACTAGTGTAAACTAGTGTAAACTCAGGTAAACTAGTGTAAACTAATGTAATATTCAGGTAACTCCAGTTAACTAATGTTAAACTAATGTTAAACCCTTTAAACTAAGGTCAACTCATGTAAACCCAGTTAAAATCATTTAAACTCTGTTAAACCCAGTTAAACTTATATAAACTCTGTTGAACTGAGTTACTCTGACATAAATCAGATAAACTGAGTTAAAATGACATAAACTGAGTTAAACTAGTATAAACTGAGTTAAACTGATAAACTGGTATAAATTCTGTTAAACTCAGATAAACTGAGTTACACTGGTATAACCTCAGTTAAACTTGGTTAAAATAGTATAAACTCTTTTAAACTGGGTTAAATATGGTTAAACTGGGTTAAACTGACATAAACTCAGTTAAACTCTGTTAAAGTAGTATAAACTTGGTTAACTGGGTTAAATTTGGTTAAACTGGATTAAATTGACATAAACTCAGTTAAACTATGTTAATCTAGTGTAAACCTGATTAACCTGGTTAAACTGTGTTAAACTAGTATAAACTGTTGAACTGTTATAAACTGAGTTAAACTAATATAAAACAGGTTATCTGTGTTAAACCTGGTTAAACTGTGTTAAACTAGTATAAACTCTGTTTAACTAGTATAAACTGGGTTAATCTGGGCTCAACTGGGTTAAGATGAGGTCTGCTGTTTGAGGTCCAGTCCTGAGGCTTTGGAAGTGTCCTAGTGTGAGGACCTGGTTCTGCTGGAGAACCTCTTACCTTGGTGTGTCTGATGTCCTGGACTTTGAGTGGCTGTGGAACCGACGCGGTTCCTTCAACGGGGCCGTTCTGCGCTGTTCCGTTCTGGGCCATTCTAGATCAGCAGTACAGTCCACAGGAGAGCGGTGTGTCCCTCCTGTCTGCTCCACTGCCTTTTATAAGAACATGCAGTTCCTCCTCCCTCCAACCGCCCCAGCTCCACCCCCACCATAGCAGCACCGCCCCCCACCACCCCAGCTCCGCCCCCACCACAGCAGCACCCCCACCCCCACCACTACCCCAGCTCCGCCTGTCATCATTCGCACATAACAGGGTTCATTCAGGTAGTGATGAGCACAACAAACACACAGCCTAAACCAGAACCAAGACAAGAACCACGACCAGACCAAAAACAAGACCAGAAACAGAACCAGGACCACAACCAAAACCAGAACCAGGACCAGACCAAAACCAGAACCAGGATCAAAACCAGGACCAGAGCCACTGATTCATCTACCTTCCCAGCACATCTAAAAACCGTCCAAGTCAAAGCACGTTTACTGAACATTAAACCGGACAAACATCCTCCATGCCATATTTGACTCCACCCCCTTTGGTTCTGATTCCAGGACACATTCACTGTCTCATCTGTTTTTCCACATAAAGCTTATGTCACGTCACAATAAGATTTATAATATTTGTTTCATCCATAGTTTCATTAATTTTTGATTACTGATGATGGAGAATCGGACCGCTGCATCAAGTCTTCAGCAGTTCAGTAAACAGACCGTACTAACAAAGCAAACAGTTCTGATCCTTCCATGGGTCAGAACATTTCAACCGAAACGGGTGATTGACAGGTTAGACTGTGGTGGACTGTGATAGATCATGGTGGACCGTGATAGATTGTGGTGGGCTGTGATAGATCGTGGTGGGCTGTGATGGATCACGGTGGAACCATGATAGATCGTGGTGGACCCGTGACAGATCGTGATGGGCTGTGATAGATCGTGGTGGACTGTGACAGATTGTGATGGGCTGTGATGGATCGTGATGGGCTGTGATAGATCATGGTGGGCTGTGATAGATCGTGGTGGAACCGTGATAGATTGTGATGGACTCTGATAGATGGTAGTGGACTGTCACTTTGATAGATCTTGGTGGACTGTGATAGATTGTGGTGGACTGTAATAGATGGTAGTGGACTGTGATAGATTGTGGTGGGCTGTGATAGATCATGGTGGAACCATGATAGATTGTGGTGGACTGTAACAGATTGTGGTGGGCTGTGATAGACCGTGGTGGAACCGTGATAGATTGTGGTGGACTGTGACTGTGATAGATTGTGGTGGACCGTGATAGATCATGGTGGATTGTGATAGATTGTGGTGGACTGTGATTGATTGTGGTGGACTGTGATAGATGGTGGTGGACTGTGACTGTGATAGATCTTGGTGGACTGTGATAGATAGTGATGGACTTTGATAGATGGTAGTGGACTGTGATAGACCGTGGTGGACTGTGATAGATGGTAGTAGACTGTGATAGATGGTAGTGGACTGTGATAGATGTTGGTGGACTGTGATCGATGATGGTGGACTGTGATAGATGGTAGTGGACTGTGATAGATGGTGGTGGACTGTGATAGATGTTGGTGGACCATGATAGATGGTGGTGGACTGTGGTGTTGCTCATTGGTGGTTTTTGCACCTGGGTCTGCTGAAGCTGAATGGGGTTGAACACATGCCTTTGTTGTTGTGAACTGGGTCCGGTCTGGTCCTCGGACACAGTCTGCTATTGTTTCCCCTTCGTTGCTTCTTGTCGCTCTTCATGTCAAAGTTTAATTAGGACAACGAGCTTCACAGGCTCATTTCTCACTTCAGCAACTTTCTAACACTTGATAATGAGACAGAGAGAGACTGAGGGTTTGGCCGACAGAGCCGGAGGATAAGATCTGGATGGGGGGGGGGGTGAACACGGAAAGGAAAAGCCTGTGTAGGACACATCAGGGAAAATATGTGAAATGCAAAGCATGGGCTCAGCTCATGCAAATACACAGCAACGGCAACAGGAGATGAAGTGATTTGTCAAACAGTTGGAAGGATTAACACAAAGACGAAACAGGAAACAGCGACCAATCAGAACAAGTTTCAACCAGTTTTAGGTTGGATTAAACACAGGACGGAGGACAGATCTGTGTTCCCTTTGTCTTATGGGTTTATTTTATTATGACATTAAATATGTTCCAGTGTTGGATGGTTAGATTCAGTTTGACTCCTGAACATATGAGTAAATGATCCGATTATAATGAATGAATGAGTTCAAACCACAGAAGGATTTGTTTTTTTATGTGGATTTTCTCGTTGAATCCGATTCCACTGTTATGATTATTTTGGATGTAATTCTAATTAAACAAACACTACATGTATTTATGTTTTTGTTTTGTCTTTTAATGTCTTTTATGTCCAAACCAGTGTGTTTTTCTGATTCTTCACTGTGTTTTAAATAGTTTTGAATCCACTGATTCAGTATGTGGGCCATCACAGACCGTCCATCCATAAGTCCACTGTTGAAGTCAGTCTGGTCTGAACATCGGTTTTAAACGCTGTCTTTAACCTTCATTCACCCTCTGGGATGTGAACCAACAACAGATGGAAAACAGTTGGACTCACTGTTTAAAACGGAGCTTAAATATGGTCCATTTAAAAACTGGATCTGTCTGAACCCTAATGTCCAAAAGTTCCAGATGACTTTAACTCCCACATTAAACAGATTTATAAAACTGTCTTTTTCATCTGCATAATTTGACTAAAATCAGACAGATTTAAACACAGAGGGATGGAGATAAATGAACCCATGCTTTTATTTCATCCAGACTGGAATTCACTTTTCACCTAAAAGTCTGTTCAGTTAATCTTTTTTTTTTTTTCTCCTTTAACTTGTCTTGTTCATCCTAACAGCAGAACGGTGCTCTGGTTCTTTTTGTGCTGAACGTTGATTTGCCAAAGGAAACTTCCTAAAGTATTTGAGGCTCTCCTTCATGTTCTACTGTCTGAGTTTGGAGTTTCGTTGAACCACATTTTGATGTCGGACCTGACATGAAGGAACAGGAGGAGGAGAAGAAAGAGGAAGGAGAGAAGGAGAGACCCTTCAGTTAATCCAGAATGGACTGTCTAGAAGCAGAACCACAGACCATATTTGTCCTGTGTGGTCTTCTCTGCCAGGACACACTTTCAGATCCTCCTCCTTCATGTCCAGACACTGATCTGACAGAGCTCTGAGGTCCATCCAGTCCATCTAGACCACTACACTATCAACATGCACTGGGGTTCTAGAACCTCCAACAGGAGACCTGGGGGTTCTAGAACCTCCAACAGGAGACCTGGGGGTTATAGAACCTCCAACAGGAGGACAGGAGGGAGCTAGAACCTTCATCTGTCCAACTCCTCTACTGTGGAACCACCTCCTGCCTCAGTCCAGGAGGAGACACCGTCTGTGCGATGAAGAGGACGAAGACAACTGCCCTTTAGGATAAAGACTAGAGTTAGGACGGATCAGACTGATCTGAGTTCAGCTGAGATAGACTTCAAAACCATGAGAAAGGGGTAAAACCACAAAAAGGCTAAAAGCACAAGAAAGGGTAAAACCATGACAAAGGGCATGCGCACGCACACACACACACACACACACACACACACACACACACATTGTATCTTAGCTGTCATGGATCCTGCTGATTCATCATGTCTATGTGCTGTTGTCATATCTATTGTCTCTATATTTGCGCCAAGTTTGAAGGAAACTGAAACAAAATTTATGTTTTTATAGACTTGTGAAATTTTGCCTATTATATGGAAATGGTAGAAAAAAAAATATTTTAAAAATTCATGAAACATTGAACTTTGACCTATTTTTCCCAAAATGTAACCACATCTATTCTGGGTCACTGGAAATCTATAAACCATATTAGGTATGAATTCAATCAATAGTTTTACTGCTAAAATGTAAACAAACAAACAAACCAACCAACTGAACCAAAAACAGTACCCTTTGCCTCCTGTTTCTTTTTTTTTTTTTTTTTTTGGGAAGGGTGGGGTGGGGTGAAAAAAGGGGTAGAACCATGAAAGGGTTTCCTCTTGTGGTTCTAAAAGGAACTGAAAATAACATTATCAGTCGATTAATGAGTGACAGAAATTAAACAGTGGAGCTTAAACAGTATTTAAAGGGGCGTCAGTGGTCAAGATGGGGGGAGGACCCACTGAAAGCACAAAGACAAGGGTGGATGTGGACAGGACATAGAACATAGAACACTGAGCAGGAAGACCAACATCCTTTATAGGCTAGTAACAAGTAACAGTAGAAAAAAACGAACAGAACACATGGGGTTCCTCAGTAACAGTAAAATAGAACCAACAGAACACATGGAGTTCCTCAGTAACAGTAGAGAAGAACCAACAGAACATATGGGCTTCCTCAGTAACAGTAAAATAGAACCAACAGAACACATGGGGTTCCTCAGTAACAGTAGAGAAGAACCAACAGAACACATGGAGTTCCTCAGTAACAGTAAAATAGAACCAACAGAACATATGGGGTTCCTCAGTAACAGTAGAAAAGAACCAACAGAACACGTGGGGTTCCTCAGTAACAGTAGAAAAGAACCAACAGAACACATGGGTTTCCTCAGTAACAGCAGAAAAGAATCAACAGAACATATGGGGTTCCTCAGTAACAGTAAATAGAACCAACAGAACACATGGGGTTCCTCAGTAACAGTAGAAAAGAACCAACAGAACACGTGGGGTTCCTCAGTAACAGTAGAAACGAACCAACAGAACACATGGGGTTCCCCAGTAACAGTAGAAAAGAACCACAGAACACATGGGGTTCCCCAGTAACAGTAGAAAAGAACCAACAGAACACATGGGGTTCCTCAGTAACAGTAGAAAAGAACCAACAGAACACGTGGGGTTCCTCAGTAACAGTAGAAACGAACCAACAGAACACATGGGGTTCCCCAGTAACAGTAGAAAAGAACCAACAGAACACATGGGGTTCCCCAGTAACAGTAGAAAAGAACCAACAGAACACGTGGGGTTCCTCAGTAACAGCAGAACGTCTGAGACTGGGTTCTTTCCTGGTCAATGCAGATGTTCCTTCAGGACTCAGTGGAACATCAGGATCCAGTTTCTTCCTCTGAGTTTTGGTGTTCCACTGGTGTTTGTTGTCGTGGGTGTACTTTACAGTGTTCTAATGGACCCAGGATGGGTTCTCCATCCACTGGGGAGTCGGTTTGAGTTGAAGCAGTCATTCGAGCTCCTCATGGTGGAGAAAGGACTCATGTGTGTCAAACCCCCTGAGAGAACACTGAAGGTTGGGAATTCCTTTACAGAAACTTAATCCTCCACCTTCAACACAAGAATGGAGCGTTTCAGACGTTCCAGAGGCCAGGAGGACGACGGAGGAAAAGAACGAGCACGTTTGGCCCGGATCAGCTTTAATATGGACCCACAAGGAACAGAGGAAACTGGACTGGACCAGGAAACTGGACCGGATCTGTCCTAAACTGAACTGAATCTGTCTTACACTGGACCATATCAGGAAACTGGACCAGATCTGTCCTAATCTGGACTGGATCTGTCCCTACATTGGACCATACCAGGAAACTGGACCGGATCTGTCCTACACTGGACTGTATTAGGAAACTGTACTGGGTCTGTCCTAAACTGGACTGCATCTGTTCTAAACTGGACCGGATTGTCCTAAACAGGACTGGATCTGTCTTACACTGGACCAGATCTGTCCTAAACTGGACTGTAATCAGGAAACTGGACTGTATCTGTTCTAAACTCGACCGGATCTGCCCTAAACTGGACCAGTTCTATCCTAAACAGGACTGGATCTGTCTTACTGTGGACCAGATCTGTCCTAAACTGGACTGGATCAGGAAACTGGACTGTATCTGTCCTAAAGTGGATTGGATCTGTCCTAAAGTGGACTGGATCTGTCCTAAAGTGGATTGGATCTGTCCTAAACTGGACCCGGATCTGTCCTAAACAGGACCGGATCTGTCCTAAACTGGACTGAATCTGTCCTGCACTGGACCATATCAGGAAACTGGACCAGATCTGTCCTAAACTGGATGCTGGTGTCCCATTAAACAGACCAGAGGGCACTTTATATTGACTTTGTACATTAAACAAACATATGGATCAATGTTCTGCTTCAAGTCCAGGCTCTGAAAATGTTCTCAGAGTCCGGCAAGAACAGTTTTACAGATGATTTCTGTGCACTCAATCTGTAGAACCCATTAGAATCCATCTGAACTCATTAGAACTGCCAAGACAAAAACACAACTACTGATAATAACCAACAGTGACTTCAGTCCAAAGTTACAACATGACACCAGAACCTGAAATATTGTGATGTGTTCGTTTCCTGTGACCCCTAACCCTGACCCTAACACTAACCCTGACGCTAACCCTAACCCTGATGCTAATCCTGACCCCTGACCTTAACCCTGATCCTAACCCTGACCCTGATCCTGACCTTAAACCTGACCCGTTTCACCAGGTGTTGGGGTATGGGACTCCTGTTTTTGGGGTCATGTTGCTTGGGGGCGGGCTTACGTCCTGCGTCACTGATGTGTTTGATGCGGTTCATGTGTCCATGCGGTGCTTGGCCCTTTCATATACAGTTGTCATGTTCCCAGGTCTCATCTGCACATGTGCAGAATCTGTCCAATGACCATTTGAACGAAATAGAACCAATGAACAGACTGGAATATATTCAGTAACAGTAAGTGCACATCCACTGTGTTCTGTCACTTTAGAACTTTAATCAAATGAAATATTTTGAACCAAGCAATCATATAGTCTGCCATAGAAACATTCAGCGTATGTCAAGTGTGAGTGTGTGTGTGGTGTGGGGGCTCTAACATGCACGGCTTCCTTAATAGAACAACTATGTTTGTGATAAATACATTTAAAGTTTTGTTATATTTGTGATCAATACATCTAAAGTTTTGTTTGTTTGTCATAAATACATTTGAAGTTTCATTTATGTTTGTGATAAATACATTTAAAGTTTCGTTATGTTTGTGATAAATACATTTAAAGTTTTGTTTGTTTGTGATAAATACATTTAAAGTTTTGTTTATATTTGTGATAAATACATTTAAAGTTTTGTTTTGCCTAGTGGGTAAAAAAAAATACACACTGTCCTTGTAAATGGATTGTTGGTGAAAACATGATTAAACTCAGACTGTATGAAAGCTGTTCATTAGTTCTGTAGAACAGATGTGACGTCTGCTTAAATTTAAGTAAGTCATTTTCAGAAAAGTTCTTCTAAGACCTGTGTGTTGGATGCAGGAACATCTGATCTACAAGCTCTTAGTATGTTCACATATGGAAAGACCCTGGAACCTACAGGAACTATGGGGGTTGATTTCATACGGGAAATTGAAATCACCAGTTCTTTGTCTGACCTGCTGTCAGAATGCCCTGTAGAATACGTTTGGATTAGAATGTTCTGACCTGTGTTTGTAACGTTCTAATGTTCTAACCTGTGTTTGTAACGTTCTAATGTTTTCAACCATACCCAACCTGCTGTGCTGCAATGGTGGTTTG